>NC_053025.1:571955845-572254267 GCF_003073215.2 Triticum urartu | reverse complement strand
GAATTCTCAGCCCCGTACACGCCACAGCAGAATGGCGTTGTCGAACGCAAGAACAGAACACTCATCGAGATGGCCCGAACAATGCTTGATGAATACAAGACTCCAAGAAAATTCTGGCCTGAAGCCATTGATACTGCATGCCATACAATCAATTGTGTTTATCTTCACAAGCTTCTGAACAAGACATCTTATGAGCTCCTTACTGGAAAGAAGCCGAATGTCAGTTACTTCTGAGTATTTGGCGCCAGGTGCTGGATCAAGGATCCACATCACACTTCAAAATTTGCACCAAAAGCACATGAGGGTTTTATGCTTGGATATGGAAAGGATTCGCACTCCTTCAGAGTCTTCAATCTCTTTCATTATAAAGTGGTTGAAACAGTGGATGTGCGGTTCGATGAGACTAACGGTTCACAAAGAGAGCACCTGCCAAATGTGCTAGACGAAGTTCCATCCAGTGAATCAATCAAACTAATGGGAACTAGAGAAATCATACCCTCTGAAGCTCAACCTGAAGAGGAACTTATCATCTCCGCACCTGATCAACCTGAAGACAATGCTCAGCCTGAAGACAATCCCTCTAACAATGACAATGATCAACAAGAGAAAAATCTTCGCCATGTACATCCTCGTGTTGCCAATGAAGTGCAGATTGAGAGAATAATTGATAGCATCAATGCACCCGGTCCGCTCACTCGTTCAAGGGCAACACAACCACCATATTTCTGTGGGCACTTCGCATTCGTCTCAATAACAGAACCCTGGTCCTTCTACTCCTCGGGCCGACGGCACACGCGATGCAGAACCCAATGTCATCGGTCCTTTCTACAACCTTGATGGCCTCATCACTCACATCTCAGTTCAAGGTGCCAAAGTGGATCATTCTGATGATGATGCTGACACTGATGAAGCCCCAGCTCCTACTCCAAAGCCACATAAGCCAAAGAAGGCTAAGGCTTCAAGATCAGCTGCTCCACCAAAAATCTCACGGGCGAAGCCACTGTCTACTACACCTCCTGAAGACAGTGTGCAGTCTGAAGATCTGTCACACATCTCCAAGCCCCAGAAAGTCAAGATGCCTCTGCCACACACCAGCCAAGAACTGACTGCTGCTGCTATTCTGCGCAACGATGCCATTGATCTGTCTAGTGATGAAGATCTTGCAGATGACGCTCTTGAGCAACTGATCAAGAGCAAAGAAGAAGCAGAAATTTTCAACAATTTGCCTCTCTTTGACGTGGCAATCATCCACGACTTCATCGATGAGTGGTTTGAAATGCCCAACCTCAGCTTTGAAGACCTGCAACTTCTCATTGGTCTCAGTGTCGCCTTCCATGGTGCCATTGCTTCAGAGCTAGCTCTAGCTTAGCACATCGTCGAACTGAAGCAGAAGATTGACTTTGAAAAAGCTCAGTTCGAGAAGCATATGGCCAAGCTCAGCGTGCAGGAGGTCAAGAACTTCAAGATCATGCTGCACGAGCTTAAAGAAGCCTTTCTCAAGAAGTGTGAAGAAGCTCAAAGTTCTCGTGAGCGCATGAAGAGCCTGGCTGACAAGTGTGTGCAAGCCTACAATGAGGCTGAGAAGCGCAAGGCCCTTGGGCGTCCTGGCATCGACCCCAGGATGGCTGCAAAGAAGAAGAAGAAGCCCGCTATGGCCGAACCCGACGCACCAAGGCAGGAAGCAGATCCCATTGTCTTCCCAACTAGCATGACTGGCTCGAAGCCAAAGGCCAGTTCAACCGCTTCAGAACTGAAGAAGACGAGGACTGCTGAGGCTGAAGCCAGAAAGAGGAAACATCCCGAAGCCTCTGCTACTGCTCACTCCAAGAAGAAGCGGAAGACCAAGGAGGAACGGGCTGCTCCCACAGAGCCCTTAATTGTTGATCCCATCTCCATGGTTCGCCCAGCCACTGAACATCAAGAGCGCCAACTGACTGTCCATGAGCCTGCTTTCACAGAGGCTCATGAAGCTGAAGACTTTCCAGTAGCTGATCACACCACTGCTGAAGACATTGGTCACCATGACCATGTTGAAGATGATGCAGTTCTTCCTCAGATCGAGCACCAACAGGTATCATCACCTATGCTAACGCACATCGAACTCATCAGCATTGGTCGTCCGCTGACGCCAATTGCTCAGGATGCATCATGGGCTGATCACCCACAAGCACAAGAGGAAGATGACTTTGAGGCCCAACCAACTCCAACTCCACAGGCGTCGCCAGCGTTATGCAGGCTTCGCAAAGGACCAAGGCCTCCAGTCTCTGAGTCTGAAGCTAAAGCTACTGAAGACATTCCGGCTGCATCAGCCGATGAAAAAGAAACCCCAAGAGCTGCTACACCCCTGTCTCACCAAGAAGCTGTTCTCGAGGAGAACGTGACTGTGACCGACCCTCCAGCTCATCAAGTGGAGGTTGAGAATCTTGAGGCTGCCACCGACGCCACTGACGCTGTCATGACTGAAGCCAATGTGGAGCCTACACCAACAAAAGCACCAAAAGTCAGCGAAGCCAATGATACTACTGCTTCAGTTCCTGCGCCTGCTGCTAGTCCTCAGTTTGACTATCATGTTGAGCACAGGCCTCAGGTACAGAAGCCAATCCCAAGATTGCCCAGGTTTCCAGGTCCTGCATCAGCACCTGGATCCTTCAATGTCAACGACTTCAAAGCAGACAACACTTTCTTCAATAGCTCCAAGAATCCCTACTCAAGGGAAAGAATATCTTCTGATCGGTTCTGGAGCTATCCGCAGCGAAGCTATTACTCCTGCATTCTGTACAATCAAGGTCGCATCTTCCCACATAAGCGTCTTGACATCGAAGCAATAGCTGGTCTGCCCTGTTTGGAAGAAGCTCTGGATTGCTTCAAAGAGGTTGGATTGCTGCCGTTTGTAACCGACTAAGAGCACTGGAATGAAGAGTTGCTGCTCCAATTCTATGCCACACTTCACATCTGTGGGTACAACAGAGATCCCAAGACTTGGGTCCTGGAGTGGATGATAGGAAATGTTCATCACAAAGCCAAAGCCTTTGATATCATTGAGCTCACTGGTCTACCCACTCCTGGCGATCTCTACGAACCTGGCTGTCAGCTTCACAGTGAAGCTATGGAGAGCATTTTTCAGAAGCCTGAACCAAACATGAGTTAGATGCTCAGTATGATGAAGCCATTGCCCCAAGATGCTGCATATCCCAAGGAGTTCTTTGTTGAAGACCTTGAGTATCTGCCAAGGACTATTTATCACATCATAAGGCGAACTCTCTGGCCCATCAAAGGACATTCTCCACATGCCAAGCTGGAAGGTGCCATGAAGACTTTTGTCTTCTATATTCTTCATGGCAAATGCTTCAATGCACAGGACTTCTTCATCTGCCAACTTGCTGCATCAGGCTCTGATCTTTTTGGCTTGAAGTTCTACGCTCCATGGATAATGCGGCTGATTAAACTCCACTCCGCTATCTCATATCAGCCATCTGCTCGCAATCATCGGATCTTTCTGCCTGATGTGGATATGTCCATTGAAGCCATTTATCCTGAGCCTGCCAAGGAGCCTCTTAGTCTTCAGAATGCGGAGCATCAAAGTTTCTCTCACAACATTGAAGGAGTTGAAGCAGTCACCCGTGTTTATCCTCTGGCTGGAACTACACGTGCACCTCATCGTGCCCTTACTGAAGCCACCGAAAGCACTATTGGGCAACGACCCAAGAAGCGATCTCGTGTTCTCAACGACCGAGAGCTTCTTGTGGCTCTTCATCAGAAACAGGATAGGCATCATGACTGGCTGAAGCGCCAAATGCAAAGCCTCTTGGTGGGTGTCAACCGCATTCGCAATCTTGCCACCAAGAATGCCTTTGTTGCCCATGAAACCTCTCGACGCACATGGAAAGGGCTGACGCTCATGTGCTCTGAAGATGATCTTCAAGAGGATGGCTTCTCTGAATGCTTCAAGTTTGACTCCACACCTCCTCGAAGGGCAGTGCTGCGACGAACTCCATCTCTTGAAGACTCTGAGTTCTCTTCCTCTGCTGCAACTGTGAATGCCAGAGTGATCGAGGACGAAGATGATGCTACTTCACCGCCACCTCCTTCAGCACGCTTCGACACTACTCCAAGTTCTTCTGCACCGCCGAACACCACCGACGACCCTGCTTCTTCACCTACTCTTCATGGGAATGAGTAGATGCTCTATGTCTTCAAACCTATTTGGTCCTTATTGACAAAAGGGGAGAAGCATACGAGTTTGATAGTCTTCAAGAGGGTCCACATGGGCGGTTGCTTTATATTTTGCCTCGTGTTTACAACTCTCGTTTTGCTACATTTGGTTCTTTGAGTTGTAACACTTAAACTCGATGGTCGTCTGCTACTTATTTGCTACTTCATGATGCGACGATAAATTCCGCATGTGCGACGATAAATTCCGCACTTAGATCATTCTGCAGACGTCCATTTTCCATTATGCATGTCATTATCTTCACATACCTTCTCATGCATAATGAATTGTCATCATAAGTTGAAGAGGATCTCCACGAGTACAACCTGCCATGTGCATTTGCATTCCAAAAGCAAATTACTTATATGCACATCTTCAGGGGGAGCCCTTGCAACTTATGAAGACAATTCCTTATCCTTTACAATTTCACATATTATATTCCCCGTTGAAAACTTCAACTAGTTTGTCATAAATCACCAAAAAGGGGGAGATTGTAAGTGCATCTAGTGCCACCCCTAGTTGGTTTTAGAGTATTGACGACAAACCTAGTTGAGGGACTAATATGTTTGTGAGAATTGCAGGATAACACAGGTAGAAGTCTCTCATTGATTCGGTTTTCCTACCAGAGATGACCCCTAAAAATGTATGAAGACATTGATGTCAAAGGTGGTATATGAAGATATTCTCATTGAAGACTATGACAAGAGAAGACATCGCATGAAGCCTATAGAGCTCGAAGACTTAGATCTTTCGTAGTTCTTTTTCTTCTTTGTTGAGTCATAGGAACCACCGTACTGTTAAGTGGGGTCCAAGAGAACCAGTCAGAATGACTGAAGTGATGCTTAACCAAAACCTATGTCTTCGAGTGAAGACTATGAGAGCGAATCTTGTCCAGAGTCGGACAAGTCAGCTTTGCTTCTAGCCCAAGTAAAGTTGCCGTGTGTGTTTGAAATCTGACCGTTGGAACATGTGTCAGTTCCTTAGTGACCTAGGTTCATTTCAGAAAAATCAGGTCGGGTTGCCTAGTGGCTATAAATAGCCCACCCCCTGCAACCATAAACGGTTGGATGCTCAGAGTTAAAGTACGGATTTTGTCGTCGTTTGAGAGCAACCCACCTCGAAGCCTTTGAGAGAGAATTCCTTGCGAGGATAAAGTCCTAACCACCCAGAGCCAAAGAGTGTTAGGCATCACTTAAGTCTTCTTGTCTGTGTGAACTGAAGACTTATTACACTTGAGGACTGTGAATCCTCCAGCTGGTTAGGCGTCGCATTCTGACCATCCAAGAGACATTGTGGATCGCCGGTGAATGAAGTCTGTGAAGGTTTGGGAGTCTACCTTGAAGACTTACCAGAGTGATTGGGCGAGGTCTGTGTGACCTTGGCTCAAGGGGAATATGGTGAGGACTGGGTGTCCTGAGCTGCGTGTTCAGGACTGGGTGTCCGGGACTGTGTGTCCTCAGGTTTAAATACCTAGCCGCCCTAACCAGACGTACAGTTGTCACAGCAACTGGAACTGGTCCAACAAATCATTGTCTTCAACGAGTCACTGGTTTCATCCTTACCTTCCCTTTACTTACTGTTGGTCCTTGTGAAGTCATTGTATGATTGCACTATCTTCTGTCTTCACTGAGTGACTGCTTGTTCTGATCGGCTTCATAATATCTTCCTACCTGAACCTTACTACCTAGCTGCTATTAGTCATTGTGCTTTCACTTCATTGAATACTTGACTATGGTTTGCCTAGTGTAGTCTACCTTCCGCTGCATGGTAATAGGTTTATTTCTATCATTTGTCTTCGAAATTTCCACGTTTTGAAGACTTTCATAAAAATCGCCTATTCACCCCCCCTCTAGTCGATATAACGCACTTTCACTAAGCAAGCCATAGTCAAGTATTCAATGAGATGAAAACACAAAGACTAATAGCAGCTAGGCAGTATAGATCAGGATGGAAGAT
This sequence comes from Triticum urartu, assembly GCF_003073215.2. NCBI lineage: Eukaryota > Viridiplantae > Streptophyta > Magnoliopsida > Poales > Poaceae > Triticum > Triticum urartu. The sequence goes on along the minus strand of NC_053025.1, from coordinate 572,248,101 downwards.
AGTACGAAGCCAAACAGAACAAGCAGTCACACAGTGAAGACAAATAGATAATGCAAACAGGCAATGACTTCATAAGGACTAGTCTGCAAATAAAGAGATGGGAAGAATAGAACCAGTGGCTCGTTGAAGACAATGATTTGTTGGACCAGTTCCAGTTGCTGTGACAACTGTACGTCTGGTTAGGGAGGCTGAGATTCAACTCAGAAGACCGCGTCTTCACCTTATTCCCCTTGAGCTAAGGACACCCAGTCCTCGCCCAATCACTCTGGTAAGTCTTCAAGGTAGACTTCCAAACCTTCACAGACTTCGTTCACCGGCGATCCACAATGACTCTTGGATGCTCAGAACGCGACGCCTAACCGGCTGGAGGATTCATAGTCCTCAAGTGTAATAAGTCTTCGGATCACACAGACAAGAAGACTTCAGTGATGCCTAACACTCTTTGGCTCTGGGTGTTTAGGGCTTTATCCTCGCAAGGAATTCTCTCTCAAAGGCTTCGAGGTGGGTTGCTCTCAAACGACAAAAGCCATACACTAACTCTGAGCAGCCAACCATTTATGGTTGTAGGGGGTGGGCTATTTATAGCCACTAGGGAACCCGACCCGATTTGTCCGAAATGACCCTGGGTCACTAAGGAACTGACACGTGTTCCAACGGTTAGATTTCAAACACACACGACAACTTTACTTGGGCTACAAGCAAAGCTGACTTATCCAGCTCTGGATAAGATTCGCTCTCATTGTCTTCGCTCGAAGACATAGGATTTTGGTTAAGCATCACTTCAGTCATTCTGACTGGTTCACTTGGACCCCACTTAACAGTACGGTGGTTCCTATGACTCAACAAAGAAGAAAACGAAACAACAAAACAACTAAGTCTTCGTGCTCCATAGTCTTCACAACATGTCTTCTCTTGTCATAGTCTTCAATGTGAATACCTTCACATACCACCTTTATCTTCAATGTCTTCATACATTTTTAGGGGTCATCTCTGGTAGGTAAACTGAATCAATGAGGGACTTCTTCCTGTGTTATCCTGCAATTCTCACAAACACATTAGTCCCTCAACCAGGTTTGTCGTCAATACTCCAAAACCAACTAGGGGTGGCACTAGATGCACTTACAGTACTGGTCGCTCCTCCTTTCGTTCCCAAGTGCATTACACCAAAATGTCTAGCACACGGGGACGAAGGAGAAGCGACCCCCACGACAACAATCGGGATTTTTCGTCCTCTCATATATGGTGGAGACTCTCCCTCACTGATTCCTCTCTGACATTTGCGACCGTCGGTGATGGTCGTTACTCCTCCTTACCATAGTGCATAACAAAGGTCTAGCACAAGGATAAGAAGGAGAAACGACCCCCACGACAACAGTCAGGATTCTTCGCCCTCTCTCATATATGGTGGGCACACTCCCCCACTGATTTGTTGACCGTCCATGATGGTCGTTATTCCTCCTTCCCCTAGTGCATAACAAAGGTCTAGCACAAGGAGAAGAAGGAAAAACAACCCCCACGACAATAGTCGGGATTCTTCTTCTCTCATATATGGTGCAGACTTCCTGCCTCACTCATTTGTTGACTGTCATGTATGGAGCCTCGATAGACTTGAAGTCAACCTGAAATGTCGTTTAATTATATTTCTAGAAAATCCAGGCCACTCGATATTTCCTACATATTCTAGCACAAGTCATGCCAAAAATCACGGAAAAAATCCGGCATGACCTTTGCTGAAAAAGGACATATCGAGCGCCTGAAATTTGCCGGAACGGAAATTAATCAAAACTCCGGCAAAACACAGGCCACTCGGAGGTGTTACCTACAAACATGGCCGCACCGTCACTGGCCCACGCGACCGCCACCGAAGAAGGTTCGGGTCAACGACGGGCTGGCTCCTCACCAAGCTGCACCCCTCGGAAGGTAGCACCTCCCAGTACCAGCCCGGCGGAGCCCAGTCCCGGACATGGCCCCTCTGATCAAGCAGGCCTCCTCTGCCGAGTCAACGACGAGGACGCGGGATAGACATTGTCAACGTCAATGCGGGAATAATTGCTTTAACTAAAAAAAATAACAACAAATGTGACATTGATACGTCTCCAACGTATCTATAATTTTTGATTTCTCCATGCTATATTATCTACTGTTTTGGACTATATTGGGCTTTATTTTCCACTTTTATATTATTTTTGGGACTAACCTATTAACCGGAGGCCCAGCCCAGAATTGCTGTTTTTTGCCTATTTCAGTGTTTCGGATAAACGGAATATCAAACGGAGTCCAAACGGAATAAAGTCTTTGGAAACGTGATTTTCTCACCGAACGTGATCCAGGAGACTTGGACCCTACTACAAGGGATCAAAAAGGTGGTCACGAGGGTGGGGCGCCCCCCCTAGGGCGCGCCCCCTGCCTCGTGGGCCCCTCGGTGCTCCACCGACGTACTCCTTCCTCCTATATATACACACGTACCCCCAAACGATCAGAACAGGAGCCAAAAACCTAATTCCACCGCCGCAACTTTCTGTATCCACGAGATCCCATCTTGGGGCTTGTTCCGGAGCTCCGCCAGAAGAAGGACATCATCGCGGAGGGCTTCTACATCATCCTAGCCCCTCCGATGAAGTGTGAGTAGTTTACCTCAGACCTTCGGGTCCATAGTTAGTAGCTAGATGGCTTCTGCTCTCTCTTTGAATCTCAATACAAAGTTCTCCCCCTCTCTCGTGGAGATCTATTTGATGTAATCTTCTTTTTGTGGTGTGTTTGTTGAGACCGATGAATTGTGGGTTTATGATCAAGTCTGTCTATGAATAATATTTGAATCTTCTCTGAATTCTTTTATGCATGATTGGTTATCTTTGCAAGTCTCTTCGAATTATCTGTTTGGTTTGGCCAACTAGATTGGTCGTTCTTGCCATGGAAGAAGTGCTTAGCTTTGGGTTCGATCTTGCGGTGTCCTTACCCAGTGACAGAAGGGGCAGCAAGGCACGTATTGTATCGTTGCCATCAAGGATAACAAGATGGGGTTTATTTCATATTGCATGAATTTATCTCTCTACATCATGTCATCTTGCTTAAGGCGTTACTCTGTTTTTAATTTAATACTCTAGATGCATGCTGGATAGCGGTCGATGAGTGGAGTAATAGTAGTAGATGCAGAATCGTTTCGATCTACTTGTCACGGACGTGATGCCTATATACATGATCATGCCTAGATATTCTCATAATTATGCTCAATTATATCAATTGCTCAACAGTAATTTGTTCACCCACCGTAAAATACTTATGCTCTTTAGAGAAGCCACTAGTGAAACCTATGGCCCCCGGGTCTATTCTCATCATATCAATCTCCATCACTTTTATATTGTTTAGCTATTTACTTTGCTTTTACTTTTTACTTTGCATCTTTATATCAGAAATACCAAAAATATTCTATCTATCAGATCTCACTCTCGTAAGTGACCGTGAAGGGCTTGACAACCCCTAATCGCGTTGGTTGCGAGTAGCTATCGCTTTGTGCAGGTACGAGGGACTTGAGCGTGGGCTCCTACTGGATTGATACCTTGGTTCTCAAAAACTGAGGGAAATACTTACGCTACTCTGCTGCATCATCCCTTCCTCTTCGGGGAAAACCAACGCAAGCTCAAGACGTAGTAAGAAGGATTTCTGGCGCCGTTGCCGGGGTGTCTACGCAAAAGTCATATACCAAGTACCCATCACAATCCCTATCTCTCGCATTACATTATTTGCCATTTGCCTCTCGTTTTCCTGTCCCCCCAATTCACCATTGCCGTTTTATTCGCCCTCTCTCTCTATCCTCCTTCTCTGTTTTCCTCTTTTGTCCGCTTGCTTTTTGTTTGCTCATGTGTTAGATTGCTTGTTTGTCGCAATGGCTCAACCAGGATTTGGTGATCTTTACCTTAAAAGGTTGGAGGAAATCGAAAACAACGTTAGGAAGTTTATGGTTTTGTAATTTGAGCATAATAATTTCATTAGAAACGAGCTTAAGGAACAAAAAAGTTTTATGAGTTATATGAATAGAGAGCTTGATGATATGTCTAAAGAATTTGAGGGTATAAGATCCCAGATTGCTCGTCTAGAGAAGATGACTGCTGAAATTTCGGATATGCAAGCCACCTTAGTCAATAAGATGGCCGCTAAATCGAACACCTATGAAAATCAAGATGAAGATCTAAAAGTTATTGATGTGTCTCCAATTAAATCTTTATTTTGCAATATGAATCTTGATGAAACTGAATATGATCTTCCTTTACCTAGAAGGCGTTCTAAAAATTCAGAGTATTTAGATTTTAATGATGAAATTGATGAAAGTGGGATTGAAAGAAATAAAAATCTAGATGTTGCTAAACCCACTATATTGGATTTCAAGGAATTTAATTATGAAAATTGCTCTTTGATTGATTGTATTTCCTTGTTGCAATCCGTGCTAAATTCTCCACATGCTTATAGTCGAAATAAAGCCTTCACCGAACATATTGTTGATGCCTTGATGCAATCTTATGAAGAAAGACTTGAATTGAAAGTTTCTATCCCTAGAAAACTCTATGATGAGTGGGAACCAACTATTAAAATTAAAATTAAAGATCATGAGTTTTATGCTTTGTGTGATTTGGGTGCTAGTGTCTCTACTATTCCCAAGACTTTGTGTGATTTACTAGATTTCCGTAACTTTGACGATTGCTCTCTAAACTTGCATCTTGCGGATTCCACTATTAAGAAACCTATGGGAAGGATTAATGATGTTCTTATTGTTGCAAATAGGAATTATGTGCCCGTAGATTTCATTGTTCTTGATATAGATTGCAATCCTTCTTGCCCTATTATTCTTGGTAGACCTTTCCTTAGAACGGTTGGTGCGATAATTGATATGAAGGAAGGGAATATTAGATTCCAATTTCCATTAAAAAAGGGTATCGAAAAATTTCCAAGAAAGAAAATAAAATTACCATATGAAACTATCATGAGAGCCACTTATGGATTGCCTACCAAAGATGGCAATACCTAGATCTATTCTTGCTCGTTATGCCTAGCTAGGGGCGTTAAACGATAGCGCTTGTTGGGAGGCAACCCAATTTTATTTTTATTCCTTGCTTTTTGCTCCTGTTTAGTAATAAATAAATTATTTAGCCTATATTTTGGTTGTGTTTTTTGTGTTTAATTAGTGTTTGTGCCAAGTAGAACCGTTGGGAAGACTTGGGGAAAGTCTTGTTGAACTTGCTGTAAAAAACAGAAACTTTAGCGTTCACGAGAACTGATGTCATTTTTATTTGAAGAGTGATATTTAGTCAATTATTTTTACAGATTATTAATTGATCAATTCCTCACGTCCAGCAATTTATTTTAGAATTTTTGGGGTTCCATATCTTGCGCTAGCTACAGATTACTACAGACTGTTCTGTTTTTGACAGATTCTGTTTTTCGTGTGTTGTTTGCTTATTTTGATGAATCTATGGCTAGTAAAATAGTTTATAATCCATAGAGAAGTTGGAATACAGTAGTTTTAACACCAATATAAATAAATAATGAGTTCATTACAGTACCTTGAAGTGGTCTTTTGTTTTCTTTCGCTAACGGAGCTCACGAGTTTTCTATTTTGAGTTTTGTGTTGTGAAGTTTTCAAGTTTTGGGTGAATTCTTTTGATGGATCATGGAACAAGGAGTGGAAAGAGCCTAAGATTGGGGATGCCCATGGCACCCCCAAGATAATCCAAGGACACCAAAAATTCAAAGCTTGGGGATGCCCCCGGAAGGCATCCCCTCTTTCGTCCACTTCCATCGGTAATTTACTTGGAGCTATATTTTTATTCACCAACATGATATGTGTTTTGCTTGGAGCGTCTTGTATTATTTGTGTCTTTTTTTGCTAGTATACCACAATCATCCTTGCTGTACACACCTTTTGAGAGAGCCATACATGAATTAAAATTTGATAGAATACTCTATGTGCTTCACTTATATCTATTGAGCTAAGTAGTTTTGCTCTATGTGCTTCACTTATATCTTTTGAGCTAAGTAATTTTACTCTATGTGCTTCACTTATATCTTTTGAGCTAGATAATTTTGCTCTATGTGCTTCACTTATATCCTTTGAGCTAGATAATTTTACTCTATGTGCTTCACTTATATCTTTTGAGCGTTATAATTTTGCTCTATGTGCTTCACTTAGATCTTTTAGAGCACGGTGGTGGATATGTTTTAAAGAAACTATTGATCTCTCAAGCTTCACTTAAATTAATTTGAGAGTCTCTTAATAGCATGGTAATTTGCCTAATAATAATATGCTTGGTATTGAAGATTTGTGAAACTCTCTTTTGAGTGTGTTGAATACTAAGAAAAGATTGAAGCATGATAATTGTTTTGAGTTATGGAGGTGATAATATTAAAGTCATGCTAGTTGAGTAGTTGTGAATTTAAAGAATACTTGTGTTGAAGTTTGTGATTCCCGTAGCATGCACGTATGGTGAACCGTTATGTGATGAGGAGCATGATTTATTTATTGATTGTCTTCCTTATGAGTGGCGGTCGGGGACGAGCGATGGTCTTTTCCTACCAATCTATCCCCCTAGGAGCATGCGCGTAATTCTTTGCTTTGATAACTTCTAGATTTTTGCAATAAGTATATGAGTTCTTTATGACTAATGTTGAGTCCATGGATTATACGCAGTCTCACCCTTCCACCTTTGCTAGCCTCTCTAATACCACACAACTTTCGCCGGTATCATACACCTACCATATACCTTCCTCAAAACAGCCACCATACCTACCTATTATGGCATTTCCATAGCCATTTCGAGATATATTGCCATGCAACTTTCCACCATCTAGTTCATCATGACACACTTCATCATTGTCATATTGGATATCCCGGCACACCGCCGGATGCATTCACATAGAGTCATATTTTGTTCTAAGTATCGAGTTGTAATTGTTGAGTTATAAGAAAATAAAAGTGTGATGATCATCATTATTAGAGCATTGTCCCAGTGAGGAAAGAATGATGGAGACTATGATTCCCCCATAAGTTGGGATGAGACTCCGGACGAAAAAAAGAGGCCACAAAAAAAGGAGAAAAGGCCCAAAAAAATGAATGATGAGAGAAAAAGAGAGAAGGGACAATGTTACTATCCTTTTACCACACTTGTGCTTCAAAGGAGCACCATGATCTTCATAGTAGAGAGTCTCTCATGTTATCACTTTCATATACTAGTGGTAATTTTTCATTATTAGAACTTGGCTTGTATATTCCAATGATGGGCTTCCTCAAATTGCCCTAGGTCTTCATGAGCAAGCAAGTTGGATGCACACCCACTTAGTTTCTTTTTGAGCTTTCATATACTTATAGCTCTAGTGCATCCGTTGCATGGCAATCCCTACTCACTCACATTGATATCTATTGATGGGCATCTCCATAGCTCGTTGATACGCCTAGTTGATGTGAGACTATCTTCTCCTTTTTGTCTTCTCCACAACCACCATTCTATTCCACCTATAGTGCTATATCCATGGCTCACACTCATGTATTGCGTGAAGATTGAAAAAGTTTTGAAAAAGTTAGAGTATGAAACAATTTCTTGGCTTGTCATCGGGGTTGTGCATGATTTAAATACTTTGTGTGGGGAAGATGGAGCATAGCCAGACTATATGATTTTGTAGGGATAACTTTCTTTGGCCATGTTATTTTGAGAAGACATAATTGCTTTGTTAGTATGCTTGAAGTATTATTATTTTCTATGTCAATATAAACTTTTATCTTGAATCTTTCTAATATGAATATTCATACCACAATTAAGAAGATTTGCATTGAAATTATGCCAAGTAGCACTCCGCATCAAAAATTCTCTTTTTATCATTTACCTACTCGAGGACGAGCATGAATTAAGCTTGGGGATGCTTGATACGTCTCCAACGTATCTATAATTTTTGATTGCTCCATGCTATATTATCTACTGTTTTGGACTATATTGGGCTTTATTTTCCACTTCTATATTATTTTTGGGACTAACCTATTAACCGGAGGCCCAGCCCAGAATTGCTGTTTTTTTTGCCTATTTCAGTGTTTCGGATAAACGGAATATCAAACGGAGTCCAAACGGAATAAAATCTTCGGAAACGTGATTTTCTCACCGAACGTGATCCAGGAGACTTGGACCCTACTGCAAGGGATCAAAGAGGTGGTCACGAGGGTGGGGGCGCCCCCCTAGGGCGTGCCCCCTGCCTCGTGGGCCCCTCGGTGCTCCACCGACGTACTCCTTCCTCCTATATATACACACGTACCCCCAAACGATCAGAACAGGAGCCAAAAACCTAACTCCACCGCCGCAACTTTCTGTATCCACGAGATCCCATCTTGGGGCCTGTTCCGGAGCTCCGCCGGAAGAAGGTCGTCATCACGGAGGGCTTCTACATCATCCTAGCCCCTCCGATGAAGTGTGAGTAGTTTACCTCAGATCTTCGGGTCCATAGTTAGTAGCTAGATGGCTTCTTCTCTCTCTTTGAATCTCAATACAAAGTTCTTCCCCTCTCTCGTGGAGATCTATTCGATGTAATCTTCTTTTTGCGGTGTGTTTGTTGAGATCGATGAATTGTGGGTTTATGATTAAGTCTATCTATGAATAATATTTGAATCTTCTCTGAATTCTTTTATGCATGATTGGTTATCTTTGCAAGTCTCTTCGAATTATCCGTTTTGTTTGGCCAACTAGATTGGTAGTTCTTGCCATGGGAGAAGTGCTTAGCTTTGGGTTCGATCTTGCGGTGTCCTTACCCAGTGACAGAAGGGGCAGCAAGGCACGTATTGTATCGTTGCCATCGAGGATAACAAGATGGGGTTTATTTCATATTGCATGAATTTATCTCTCTACATCATGTCATCTTGCTTAAGGCGTTACTCTGTTTTTAACTTAATACTCTAGATGCATGCTGGATAGCGGTCGATGAGTGGAGTAATAGTAGTAGATGCAGATCGTTTCGATCTACTTGTCAACGGACGTGATGCCTATATACATGATCATGCCTTGATATTCTCATAATTATGCTCAATATATCAATTGCTCAACAGTAATTTGTTCACCCACATAAAACGTATGCTCTTGAGAGAAGCCACTAGTGAAACCTATGGCCCCCGGGTCTATTCTCATCATATGAATCTCCATCACTTTTATATTGTTTAGCATTTACTTTGCCTTTTACTTTTTACTTTGCATCTTTATATCAAAAATACCAAAAATATTCTATCTATCAGATCTCACTCTCATAAGTGACCGTGAAGGGCTTGACAACCCCTAATCGCGTTGGTTGCGAGTAGCTATCGCTTTGTGCAGGTACGAGGGACTTGAGCGTGGGCTCCTACTGGATTGATACCTTGGTTCTCAAAAACTGAGGGAAATACTTACGCTATCTGCTGCATCATCCCTTCCTCTTCGGGGAAAAACCAACGCAAGCTCAAGACGTAGCAGACATGTTCGAAATATGGCATGTCCACTTCAAAACGAATCAACGTAGAATTATGTTAAATACACCTAAAATAAACTAATTCTATTAATTTTCTTACTAAAAATAAACTAGTTCTATAGTAAAATTTTAATTAGATTATCAAATCTCATATACCTAAATTTTCTTACTAAAAATAAACTAGTTCTATTAATTCAACTAGTTCAACTAAGCACTTACTTTAAATAAAAATAAACTAGTTCTTACTAAAAAAACTAGTTCGACTAGTTCTATTAATTTTCTTACTGATTCTATTAAACACTTACTAAAAACAATAAAAAAAGTACATTATACAAGAACAGTAAAAAAGAGTTTAGGGTTTAGGAGAGATGGAGGGAGGAGGGGGTGGGAGGAGGAGGGAGGAGAGAGGAGGAGAGGAGGAGGGCGGTGGGATCGAAGGAGGGAGGGGGAGGGGGGGGGAGGGGCGGTAGGAGGAGGGCTGCCGGAGGAGGAGGGAGGAGGGGGCGGCCGGAGGAGGAGGGAGGAGGGGCGGCCGGAGGAGGAAGGAGGAGGGGGCGGCCGAAGGAGGAGGGAGGAGGGCGCGGTGGGAGGAGGAGGGATGGGAGGAGGGAGGAGGTAGGAGGAGGGATGGAGGGACTACCTCAATGGAGGAGGAGCAGGAGCGTCCGCGGCAGCGGGTGACAACGGTGGTCGGGGAACGGCGGCGGCGGACGACGGGGAGTGCGGGGGAGAGTGAGTGAGAGGGCCGGCCACGCAGGGACGATAAGGTAGGGTTAGTAGCAGTGCGGATTAAAGAAAAGCGCTACTACTTCGGAGCATAGCAGTAGCGCTGGATGAGGATAATCGCTGCTGCTAAGTGGGGCTAGCCATGTGCGCCTAGTTCGAACTTAGCACGCGAATAGCGGTAGCGCCTTTTACTGCCACGCGCTACTCTTAAGTAGGAGTGGCGCTTCATTTTATCTAGCGCTACTGCTAAGATTCTGTGTACAAGGTTTTTCCTAGTAGTGTGGGTACATGTATGGTTTAGTATAACCCATACTCATGTACCCATGTACCCGCATATATTTTGACAAATAGGCCTTATATATATTATTTATTCACATATTAAACATATTATATGCATATAAATCCCACGGCCCTAAAAAGACCTCATCATGCATTCATGTTAGGCCATCGCACCACAATAGTTAGCCCAGGAATGAGTATGTGTTGTTTTTATGATGTGTTGTTGTTTATGAATTATTATTATAAGTTGTTGTTTATGATTATGTAATGCTCAAATTGATGTGTTGCAAATCTGGGTAATTTACCCGTGGATACCCATTTACCCTGATGGGTGACGAGTATGAGAAAAATTATACCTGTCAATGGGTATGGGTATAGGTGATGGATAAGGTTTAGGATGACGGGTAAGGGTATGAGATAAGGTTTAGTATGAGAAAAATTCTTAGTTTGGGTAAGCCTCAAGTATAAGGGTGAGGTAACCTAGCACTAAGTATTTCTGTCGGTAGAGAACCAATATTTATCAAACTGGAAGGAGTTCTTCTAGCAAACAAAGTCACAGATATCTGTACACAAAACACAACACATTCATGTCCCCAACGTTTCAAGAAGGTTGTTGAGCTTCATGTCGTGCTAGTTACAAGGATAAATTGAATGATATATTAGGTATTGATAGATCGATAAAATAAGATAAATCTGTACAACAAAAAATACTCTTTTTTAGATGTTTTCAGTAATGGAAACTAAACCCCGAGGACCATAGTTTCACTAGTGACATATCTCCAAGCAGATAAGAATGGTATAACTAGTAAAGAACGCCCTCATCAACAATGATCTGAAATGCCTTTTAGCAACGTTCATGTGGGATGCTGCTACTATGGCGCGGCTGGTAACCGGACGCCAGCAGCGTCCACGTGGAATGCTGCTGGTGACGCGCACACGAGCAACATTTTGGTCGAACGCTGCAGTTATGTCAAGAAGTAGCAATGTTCACGCTGCTCGAATGCGGCACGTAGTTCCTGATTAGCTGTGTGCCGAGCATGTGAACTTCACGATACTGAAAGCTCATTGGCTGCGTGTACTATGCTACACTCACTGCTAGTGTATTTGTGCCATGGCAGCAGTTGTCACCGCGGCAACATTTGCACGATTTTTGTTATATAATCTCTCTGTAAACAAATATAAGTTTATAGAAGGAGTATATCTGTATCTATATTTATATCTATATCTATATCTATTCTATTCTACTAATAAAGCAAGGTGTGTTTCTCATATTTTTTTCATCCGTTCACAATCGAAATTTATTTTTCTATCCGGGGTGGTTGTACGTCCGTCTGATTTTTTTAGCAATCCAGAATTTCGTACTTGCCCCACACATGCTGTGGTCCAGCGAAGCTAGCCCACTTATTTGCCTGCTCATGTAGCTGCACAAATCCTATTTCTTGCACTCTGCGGTAGATTTTTTTAGGGTTAACTATGCGCTAGATAGACAGAGTTCGCACCGGATGCCCAAGACTGGGCCGACCCTTTTTGTTTTTCTGCCCAAATTTATTTTAAATTTTACCTTAATTCGTAATTCAAATTTTCAAAAAAATCATAATTTGAAATTTTCTGAAATTTTCGAAAAATGTTCGAATTATAATATTGTCTTCACCTTTTAAAAAATCTGTGGAACATTTATTTATTTTCTGGTGTCGATATATTCTCAAAATCATAAAATCCAAAATTATTTATGATTTAAAAAACATGTATTAAAAATATGAGAAAATTTAAATGTATTCCTGTTTTAGTAAAATTTTCACAGATTCAAAACAATGTCCGCTTTTAAAGCAGAAAGCCTATTTCCTGCACTGTCGGTAGATAGTCGGAGTTCCTACAGGGTGCCCAAGACTGGGCCGGCCCGTTTTTTCCTGTTCTTTTTTTATTTTTACCTTATTTCGTAATTCAAAATTTTCGAAACAGACCAGAATTTTAACTTTTGTCAAATTTATGAAAAATGTTTTAATTAAAATATCTTCCCCTTTCCAAAAAATTTTGGAACACTAATTTATTTTATTGTTCCGTTTTTTTAAAATTCAGAAATGTTCAAAATTATTTGTGATTTAAAAAACATCTATTTTAAAATTATTCGAAATTTGAAGTATATTCTTGTTTTAGTAAAATGTTCACAGATTCAAAATAATGTCTGCATTTAAAAACACATTTTATAAAATTATTTTGAATGTTCAAAATATGTTCTGTTTTTAAAAGTCGGTAATAAATTAAAAAATGTTTGGGTTTTGATAAAAGGTTCATGTCTTCAAAAAATGATGTTGTTTCAAATTTTGTTCATGTTTTTTTAAATGTACAGAATATTAAAAATATTGTTCATAATTTCATAAAATGTTCACATTTCCAACAATATTCGGCAATTCATATTTTTTTAAAAAGTTAAAAAATGTTTTAAATCCGACATTGCAGTATGTTCTTAAATATTCGTGTTGGGCATTGATTAGCAGTAGGCGTTTGTTGCCATGGCTAGCGGCACATGGTTGGGTCTTTAAGGTCATGTGTTCGGTCGTTCGACATGTCGTTTTTTGGATCGTTACTCCTGCCTTGCAAACACAGGTTATTTTGGTGCCTGCAAGTGAGCTGGCCCAGACGCAAACTGTTGGTATCCCACGCTCTATTTGACGCAACTAGCGTCATATAGTAACTCCCACACAACTGCCTTAAGAAAAAAATACGTATAGATTTTGTTCCGTCCATTCCACACGCAGCTCCCCAATTTTTTCGGTTATCCCCCGGGTGGGCCAAACTGGACCTACCACGTATTTCTTTTTCTGTCAGACGAACGAGCAGCAAAAAATAAAGGGGGGGGGGGACGGAATTGAACTATGGACCTTCCCTATTGTCGACCGACAAAACCAACTCCACTAGCTTGCAATTATGATAGGAACAGTCTCATCTTCAAATTTTACACTAAATTACATCTGTTTTTATATGTCCCTAAGTTGTCTGCAAATAAGTAGGTTGTGTGAGAATAAGGAAGTTATCTCGAGAATTATGAGCAGAACGAGGGGCTCCTCAAATTATTACCGAAGGTAACTTGCACGTGCCAATAAAAGACAATATGTGAATCACTATAATTGAAAAAATTATGGACACACTGCTAATAAAAGAGAATATGTTGGTTTGCTCTAATTAATAAATTTTATGGGCACGTGAGTGCAAAAATAGTTGAAGAGAATAAACCATGATAATGAAGAAACATTCATGTCTGGTTATACGCTGATTATGCTAATGAAACATAATTTATGCGCTGCAATTAGGAATCCATTCGATTACGTCGTTGTAGGAGAATGCGGTCGAAGCAACCAAATGAGGACGCGACCACTACTTCGAGACGGAGGTGGACCCGGAGGAAAAAAAGTTATCAGTTGGGTGGTCACCATCACGCCGACCAACCCCATCACTATCAAGATCTCGTGGACCAAACATGACCCGTAAGAAGATCGCAGCTCCTCACTTTGTCGCCGACCGCTGCGGAGACCGTTTTTGATGAACACATCAATTATCTCTCCCACTGCTTGTTTAAAAAAATTCCATTACAACGCACGAACATATGTGCTAGTCTACTAATAAAGCAAGGTGCGTTTCTCATTTTTTTTTCATCCGTTCACAGTCGAAATTTATTTTTCTATCCGGGGTGGTTGTATGCCCATCTGATTTTTTTAGCAATCCAGAATTTCGTACTTGCCCTGCACATGCTGTGGTCCAGCGAAGCTAGCCCACTTATTTGCCTGCTCATGTAGCTGCACAAATCCTATTTCTCGCACTATGCGGTAGATATTTTTAGGGTTAACTATGCGCTAGATAGACAGAGTTCGCACGGGATGCCCAAGACTGGGCCGACCCTTTTTGTTTTTCTGCCCAAATTTATTTTAAATTTTACCTTATTTCGAAATTAAAATTTTAAAAAATCATAATTTGAAATTTTGTGAAATTTTCGAAAAATGTTCGAATTATAATATTGTCTTCACCTTTTAAAAAATCTGTGGAACATTTATTTATTTTCTGGTGTCGATATTTTCTCAAAATCATAAAATCCAAAATTATTTATGATTTTAAAAAACATGTATTAAAAATAGGAGAAAATTTAAATGTATTCCTGTTTTAGTAAAATTTTCACAGATTCAAAACAATTTCCGCTTTTAAAGCAGAAAGCCTATTTCCTGCACTGTCGGTAGATAGTCGGAGTTCGTACAGGGTGCCCAAGACTGGGCCGGCCCGTTTTTTCCTGTTCTTTTTTTTATTTTTACCTTATTTCGTAATTCAAAATTTTCGAAACAGATCAGAATTTTAACTTTTTTCACATTTATGAAAAATGTTTTAATTAAAATATCTTCCCCTTTCCAAAAATGTTTGGAACACTAATTTATTTTATTGTTCCGTTTTTTTAAAATTCAGAAATGTTCAAAATTATTTATGATTTAAAAAACATCTATTTTAAAATTATTCGAAAATTTAAGTATATTCTTGTTTTAGTAAAATGTTCACAGATTCAAAATAATGTCTGCGTTTAAAAACACATTTTATAAAATTGTTTTGAATGTTCAAAACATGTTCCATTTTTAAAAGTCGGTAATAAATTAAAAAGTGTTTGGGTTTTGGTAAAAGGTTCATGTCTTCAAAAAATGATGTTGTTTCAAATTTTGTTCATGTTTTTTTAAATGTACAGAATATTAAAAATATTGTTCATAATTTCAGAAAATGTTCACGTTTCCAAGAATATTCGGCAATTCATATTTTTAAAAAAGTTAAAAAAATGTTTTAAATCCGACATTGCAGTATGTTCTTAAATATTCGTGTTGGGCATTGATTAGCAGTAGGCGTTTGTTGCCATGGCTAGCGGCACGTGGTTGGGTCTTTAAGGTCATGTGTTTGGTCGTTCGGCATGTCGTTTTTTGGATCATTACTCTTGCCTTGCAAACACAGGTTATTTTGGTGCCTGCAAGTGGGCTGGCCCAAACGCAAACTGTTGGTATCCCACACCCTATTTGACGCAACTAGCGTCATATAGTAACTCCCACACAACTGCCCTAAGAAAAAAATACGTATAGATTTTGTTCCATCCATTCCACACGCAGCTCCCCAATTTTTTCGTTTATCCCCCCGGTGGGCCAAACTGGACCTACCACGTATTTCTTTTTCTGTCAGACGGACGAGCAACAAAAAATAAAGGGCGGGAGGGAATTGAACTATGGACCTTCCCTATTGTCGACCGACAAAACCAACTCAGCTAGCTTGCAATTATGATAGGAACAATCTCATCTTGAAATTTTATACTAAATTACATCTGTTTTTATATGTCCCTAAGTTGTCTGCAAATAAGGAGGTTGTGTGAGAATAAGGAAGTTATCTCGAGAATTATGAGCAGAACGAGGGACTCCTCAAATTATTACCGGAGGTAACTTGCACGTGCCAATAAAAGACAATATGTGATTCGCTATAATGGAAAAAATTATGGACACACTGCTAATAAAAGAGAATATGTTGGTTTTGCTCTAATTAATAAATTTTATGGGCACGTGAGTGCAAAAATAGTTGAAGAGAATAAACCATGATAATGAAGGAACATTCATGTCTGGTTATACGCTGATTATGCTAATGAAACATAATTTATGCGCTGCAATTAGGAATCCATACGGTTACGTCGTTGTAGGAGAATGCAGTCGAAGCAACCAAATGAGGACGCGACCACTACTCCGAGACGGAGGTGGACCCGGAGGAAAAAAAAGGTACCAGTTGGGTGGTCACCACCACGCCGACCAACCTCATCACTATCAAGATCTTGCGGACCAAACATGACCCGTAAGAAGATCGCAGCTCCTCACTTTGTCGCCGACCGTTGTGGAGACCGTTTTTGATGAACACATCAATTATCTCTCCCACTGCTTGTTTAAAAAATTCCATTACAACGCACGGGCATATGTGCTAGTCATATTAAAAGAAAGCATGAAATAAATAAAGTAATTAATTAAATAGCAAAGATTAGCTGCGGTCACTCGTATCAAACATACACTAGTGCAGCGATGTCCTATACAAACATTTTTAACTCCTTTCTGCTACAGAGTTTTAAACCATCACCTTGCCTATGTGTGCGATAGGGGGGGGTCCATCCCACACGATCCAAAAATCGTCGGTGATAGCTCCTCTGGTCACACACACGGGGAAAAAGAGCTTGTGTGCCGTCGGGCGAGCCATCACAAACAATTATACGGGTCCAATCGTTTGAGATATACTTAGCATACCACAAACTGAATCACAGGCAAATGTTTCCGTTCGTATGTACATCACACACAATTTTTGACATGTGACGTCCCCGATTTTACCGCACACTAATCATACACGCAAATGTCTACGATCAAGATTAGAGACTCATGGAAAGATATCACAACACAACTCTAGACACAAATAAAATAATACAAGCTTTATATTACAAGCCAGGGGCCTCGAGGGATCGAATACATAGCTCGATACACAAGAGTCGGCGAAAGCAACAATATCCGAGTACAACCATAAGTTAAACAAGACTGCCTTAAGAAGGCAAGCACAAAACAACAACGGCCGAAGAGGCAAGACCTCCTGCCTGGGACCCTCCTAACTACTCCTGGCCGTCGACGGTCTCCATGTTGTAGTAGGCATCATCCGGGTAGTAGTAGACGTCAGCGGTGGCATCTGGCTCCTGGGATCCACCATCTGGTTGCAGCAACCGGAAAGAAGAAAGAAGGGGGAAAGTGGTAACAAAGCAACCGTGAGTACTCATCTAAAGTACTCGCAAGTATCATATCTATACTAAGTATGCATTGGTATCAAATGGAAGATTATATCCGTGGACTGAACTGAAGAATGCCAGAAGAGAGGGGAAAGCCTAGCCTATCGAAGACTAGCATCTTCAAGCATATTCAAGTGTCTTGCAGCATTCAGAAGAGTAAAGAATAACATTTTATAATTAACAAGCATGTTCTAGTATTAGCGCCCAGAGATCCTTCCTCGACTCCCTGCGAGGAAGCAATCCCGGAGCCACATGTCCATCACATATCTCAAGTATCCATTTCTAGTGGTAATAGATCAGGATACAAGTCTGAACGTCCATTACCGTGGACACGGTATTCGAATAGATAACTTCCCCGCAGGGGTACGCCACGTTTTCTAACACGCTTGATTACTCTGGCCGGACACACTTCCTTGGGTCCATGCACGGCCTCAGAAGATAAACACGTCGCAGCCCTACCTAGGCTCAACAGAGAGGTCCCCGCCAGTCTACATCCTAAGCACTCTGGGTCATTGCATGCAGGGCAATACAGGCCACCACCTCTGGGGCGCTGACCAGGCTGTGCCGCAATGCTGAACTAGACGTCTGACAAAGCTTCGGCTGATACTATGATGCCGAGGCCCATAACTATTCCCGCATGGTGGTTAGTGCATAAAGGCCAGTGGCCAACTTAGAACAAATACCCAAACCTGTTACTGCATTAAGAATTAAAAGAAGTGACGGCTTCCAGGACAAGTCCGGAGCTACCACCCCCTCTTGGGTGATACCGCTAAATAGTTAGCCGCCACCGTAACTCCTCGGGTGCTCTTTGGGCCCGCCTGACTTTCACAAAGGTCTCAAGTAAAGTCAAGGTAACCGTGTGTCCAAACATCAAGGGGGAAACCCCGAGGAATCACCCTCGATGGATTCCACTCGATGTAATCATCAAGGTGAACGTAGGAGGAATCACCCTCGAGGTTCACACTTGAGGGGTTGCACGACAGAGTCGTACTGGGAGTGGTGAAGGAGGAATCACCCTCGATGACCACGGACGAATTGAAGGAAATATGCCCTAGAGGAAATAATAACGTTATTATTTATTTCCTTATATCATGATAAATGTTTATTATTCATGCTAGAATTGTATTAACCAGAAACTTAGTACATGTGTGAATACATAGACAAACAAAGTGTCACTAGTTTGCCTCTACTTGACTAGCTCGTTGAATCAATGATGGTTATGTTTCCTAACCATAGACATGAGTTGTCATTTGATTAACGGGATCACATCATTAGAGAATAATGTGATTGACTTGACCCATTCCATTAGCTTAGCACTTGATCGTTTTAGTTTACTGCTATTGCTTTCTTCATGACTTATACATGTTCCTATGGCTATGAGATTATGCAACTACCGATTATCGAAGGAACACTTTGTGTGCTACCAAATGTCACAACGTAACTGGGTGATTATAAAGGTGCTCTACGGGTGTCTCCGATGGTACTTGTTGAGTTGGCATAGATCGAGATTAGGATTTGTCACTCCGATTGTCGGAGAGGTATCTCTAGGCCCTCTCGGTAATGCACATCACTATAAGCCTTGCAAGCAATGCAACTAATGAGTTAGTTGCGGGATAGTGCATTACAGAACGAGTAAAGAAACTTACTGGTAACGAGATTGAACTAGGTATTGAGATACCAACGATCGAATCTCGGGCAAGTAACATACCGATGACAAAGGGAACAACGTATGTTGTTATGCGGTTTGACCGATAAAGATCTTTGTAGAATATGTAGAAGCCAATATGAACATCCAGGTTCCGCTATTGGTTATTGATCGGAGACGTGTCTCGGTCATGTCTACATAGTTCTCGAACCCGTAGGGTCCGCACGCTTAACGTTCGGTGACGATTAATATTATGAGTTTATGTGATTTGATGTACCGAAGGTAGTTCGGAGTCCCGTATGAAATTGGGGACATGACGAGGAGTCTCAAAATGGTCGAGACGTAAAGATCGATATATTGGACGACTATATTCGGACATCGAAAATGTTCCGAGTGATTCGGATATTTTACGGAGTACCTGGGAGTTACGGGAATACGAGGAAGAAGTATTGGGCCTCATGGGCCATGTGGTGGAAGAGAGGAGGTAGGGCGCGCGGCCCCCCTAGCCCAAACCGAATTGGACTAGGGGGCCGGCCCCCCTTTCCTCCTTTCCTCCCTCTCCTACCTTCTCCCCTTCCCCCTTCCTTTCCTCCTCCTAGTAGTAGGAAAGGGGAGTCCTACTCCTACTAGGAGGAGGACTCCTCCTGGCGTGCCCTAGGAGGGCCGGTCGGCCTCCCCCTTGCTCCTTTATATACGGGGGCAGGGGGAACCCTAGAACACACAAGTTGATCATTGATCCCTTAGCCGTGTGCGGTGCCCCATCCACCATAATCCACCTCGATCATAACGTAGCGGTGCTTAGGTGAAGCCCTGCGTCGGTAGCAACATCATCACTGTCATTGCGCCGTCGTGCTGACGAAACTCTCCCGTGAAGCTCTGCTGGATCGGAGTTCGTGAGACGTCATCGAGCTGAACGTGTGCTGAACTCGGAGGTGCCGTGCTTTCGATACTTGGATCGGTCGGATCGTGAAGACGTTCGACTACATCAACCGCGTTCTCATAATGCTTCCGCTTACGGTCTACGAGGGTACGTGGACGACACTCTTCCCTCTCGTTGCTATGCATCACCATGATCTTGCGTGTGCGTAGGATTTTTTTTTTGAAATTACTACGTTCCCAACACGAATAGCTACACTACAGAGTTATCATCAGGAGTGCTTTATGAGGTATCACCCTCGGCACTCGATAGTAGCTCTACAGAGTCGTACAACTAAAGGGGGTGAAGTGATGTGAAGTATTGGGCTCTGGTTGTCGATCACGTTGATCGAGTCATCGGCCAACAAGCCGGGGCAACTGGGGCAACGAGAGGGGTCACTGATGGATCACTAACCAACCTATACTAGGCAATTTTAGGATAAGCAGGTAAGGTACAATAGCAGGTTACAAAAGCAGGCTATGCATCATAATAGGAGCAATCAAGTACAGTAGCAAAATCTAATGCAAGCATGAGAGAGAATGGAATGGGCGATATCGGAGTGATCAAGGAGGTTTGCTTGCCTGGTTGCTCAGACGAGAAGGAGCGGTCGTCGTCGACGTAGTCGAACACAGTGGCATCAGCAGTGGTCTCGGGGTCTACGGGAGAGAAGAGGGGGAAGAAACAGTAAATACAAAGCACACAGATGAATCACTAAGCATGGCATGATGATAGGCGGTGCTAGGGTGTTCTAACACAGTACTAGATGATAGAGGCGAAGGCAGAAAACATCCGGGAAAGTTTTCTCGAAGTTTGGCATTTTCGAACAAATGAAATGGAGGGGGTGGTTGCATGTTTGCTATGTTAGGGGCACGTGACAGATGAATGGAGAGCGTATCCGGATTTTTCATATTTTTCCGAGCAATTTCCATGTAGAAAACTTTTTCATCCGAGTTACAGATATTTTTCTATGATTTACAAAGTTTTAATCAATTTCAGAAATTATTAATAATTATTAAATTTGACAAAAAAAGAATAATGATGTCAGCATGAGGTCAGAGTGATGCCAGCAGTTAACTTTGACCTGTTGGCCAGTCAAACTGACAGGTGGGTCCTACTGTCATAGACTAATGTAAATTAACACTTTGATTTATTTACAGATTAGGTGGGGGCCACATGTCATTGTCACATATTTTAAAGGGGTGTTTAAGTTAAACTAACTAGGGGTGGGGGCCCACTATCATAGAGATCATTAGCTAATTAACAATTAATTAGGTAGTTAACTAAGCTAATTATGTTAATTAATTAACTTACTAATTAATTAAATATTTTATTTCTTAAAAAAACTTTTTAAAATTCATTTTGGGGGCGACCCCCCGTGTCATAGGCCCAGGTGGCCATATCGAGCGCCGGGTGCGGGTGTTGGGCGCCAGTGGGCGCGCTTGTGGGCGCAACCTGTGCGACGCCGAGCTCGATCGGGGGGGGGGGCGGGCGAGGCCACCGCGATGCGGCGCCACCAGTGGGCGGCAGGGGGAGGCGGCAAGCGGGGCAAGCTGGCGAGCTGTGCGGCGGCGGACAGCGGCAGCGGGCGGCTCTGTCTCTCTGTCTCTCTTCTGTTTCGCGACCCTCATTCTAGCCTTTCACCGTTTCTTAAATTCCTGGAGACCCGTAACTCCGATTGGGCTGAAATTTTAACACGATTTTTACCCAGATATAAGTTTCCTTGCAGCCGAAGGAGACCTCCAACTGACCTATGGGGTGGACACAAGCCCCCTGGCCGTGCCCTGGGTAGGGGGCGCGCCTCAAGGGCTTGTGGTCCCCTCGGGCATCGTCTCGCGTTGATTCTTTTTCCCAAAAATCACATATATTCCAAAAAAATCTTTGTAAGTTTTTATCGTGTTTCGACTCTGCCTGATATGGATATTCTGTGAAACAATAAAAACATGCAACAAACAGGAACTAGGCACTGGATTAAAATGTTAGTCCCAAAAATAATATAAAAAGTTGCCAAAAGTATTTGAAAGTTGTAGAATATTGGCATGAAACAATCAAAAATTATAGATACGACGAAGACGTATCACGACCTCATCCGCGCACGCGGCCACGATTTGCTTCTCCGCTGCCAAATGCTCCTTGAGCTACTCGCTATTTGGAGGATGGGGCGGTGATTTGGGTGGAAGGTGTTGCACCGACGGCCGGGGCATGTGGGATGTAGAAGAAGGAGGAGAATGGGGTCGGGTTATGATTACCTGATTAGATCGACGAGGCCGAGCAGCAGGAAGGAGCGTCGCCGGTGAGGAGGCAGCTGATGTCTACCACACAACCTTCTTTTTGTAGACGTTGTTGGGCCTCCAAGTGCAGAGGTTTGTAGGACAGTAGCAAATTTCCCTCAAGTGGATGGCCTAAGGTTTATCAATCCTAGGATGAAGATGGTCTCTCTCAAGCAACCCTGCAACCAAATAACAAAGAGTCTCTTGTGTCCCCAACACACCCAATACAATGGTAAATTGTATAGGTGCACTAGTTCGGCGAAGAGATGGTGATACAAGTGGTATATGGATAGTAGATAAAGGTTTTTGTAATCTGAAATTATAAAAACAGCAAGGTAACTAATGATAAAAGTGAGCGTAAATGGTATTGCAATGATAGTAAACAAGGCCTAGGGTTCATACTTTCGCTAGTGCAAGTTCCCTCAACAATAATAACATAATTGGATCACATAACTATCCCTCAACATGCAACAAAGAGTCACTCCAAAGTCACTAATAGCGGAGAACGAACGAAGAGATTATGGTAGGGTACGAAACCACCTCAAAGTTATTCTTTCCAATCAATCTGTTGGGCTATTCCTATAACTGTCACAAACAGCCCTAGAGTTCGTACTAGAATAACATCTTAAGACACAAATCAACCAAAACCCTAATGTCACCTAGATACTCCAATGTCACCTCAAGTATCCATGGGTATTATTATACGATATGCATCACACACATCTTAGATTCATCTATTCAACCAACACATAGAACCTCAAAGAGTGCCCCAAAGTTTCTACCGGAGAATCACGACGAAAACGTGTGCCAACCCCTATGCATAGGTTCATGGGCGGAACCAGCAAGTTGATCACCAAAACATACATCAAGTGTATCACGTGGTATCCCATTGTCACCATAGATACGCACGGCAAGACATACATCAAGTGTTCTCAAATCTTAAAGACTCAATCCGATAAGATAACTTCAAAGGGGAAATTCAATCCATTACAAGAGAGTAGAGGGGGGGGAGAAAACATCATAAGATCCAACTATAATAGCAAAGCTCGCGATACATCAAGATCGTATCACCTCAAGAACACGAGAGAGAGAGAGATCAAAGACATAGCTACTGGTACATACCCTCAGCCCCGAGGGAGAACTACTCCCTCCTCGTCATGGAGAGCACCGGGATGGTGAAGATGGCCACCGAAGAAGGATTGCCCCCTCCGGCAGGGTGCCGGAACGGGTCTAGATTGGCTTTCGGTGGCTACCGAGGCTTCTGGCGGCGGAACTCCCGATCTATTATGCTCCCAGATGTTTTTAGGGTATATGGAGATATATAGGCGGAAGAAGTACGTCAGGGGGTGTCGGTGTCAAAACCAGCGGATCTCGGGTAGGGGGTCCCGAACTGTGCGTCTAGGCTGGATGGTAACAGGAGGCAGGGGACACGATGTTTTACCCAGGTTCGGGCCCTCTTGATGGAGGTAAAACCCCACGTCCTGCTTGATTAATATTGATGATATGGGTAGTACAAGAGTAGATCTACCACGAGATCGGAGAGGCTAAACCCTAGAAGCTAGCCTATGGTATGATTGTATGTTGTGATTGTTGTCCTACGGACTAAAACCCTTCGGTTTATAGACACCGGAGAGGGTTAGGGTTACACAAGGTCGGTTTCAAAGGAGGAGATATCCATATCCGTATTGCCTAGATTGCCTTCCAAGCCAAGTAGAGTCCCATCCGAACACGAGACGAAGTCTTCAATCTTGTATCTTCATAGTCTAACAGTCCGGCCAATGGATATAGTCCGGCTGTCCGGAGACCCCCTAATCCAGGACTCCCTCAGTAGCCCCTGAACCAGGCTTCAATGACGATGAGTACGGCGCACAGTATTGTCTTCGGCATTGCAAGGCGGGTTCCTTCTCCGAATACATCATAGAAGAACTTGAAAACGTGGATAGTGTCCGACCCTGCAAAATAAGTTCCACGTACCACCGTAGAGAGAATAATATTTTCGCAGATCTAATTTGCTAGCTTGTTTCGGCAGCATGACATTATGTCATGGCCCAGTGATTATTTGAACCGTTCTCTTTAACCAGCCCCGCACATAATGCGAGGCGGTTTCTTGACACGTCTTGTCAAAGCAGAGATCGTGTTCCCCCAATTACGGGATTCTCATTAATGCGGTCGTGGGTAACCCAACCGTGTCTAGGACTCCTAGATTATAGGCAAGTCCTAAACGACTACGGAGAGGACGCTTGATATTCACCCTCTTTATAAAGGGACAAGGTTTTCGCTTTTTCCCTCTCGTGCTCAATCGAACCCTTCCCCCGCCTCGAGTTCCAACACCCAAAGCCCAGGTTAGGTTCTCCGGATCTTCAATCATGTCCGGATCCAGCCTTCAAGGCCGATGGATGCCCTCCTCCGTGACGGAAGAGGACATCAAGAAGTTGAGGGAGGCCAGATACCTGACCGCTGAGGTTTCGCATCGGCTTCCTGCTCGAGGGCAGGTCGTCCCTACTCCCGAACCTAACGAGAACGTCGTGTTCGTCTCCCACTTCCTCTGAGGCCTAGGCCTCACTCTGGATCCCTTCGTCAGTGGTTTGATGTTCTATTACGGGCTAGATTTCCATGATCTAGCTCCGGACTCCTTTTTCCACATCTCGACATTTATTGTCGTGTGTGAGGCCTTCCTCCGCATTACCCCTCACTTTGGCCTGTGGCTCAAGACCTTTGAAGTGAATCCGAAGATGATCAAGGGGCAACATGTGTGCGGAGGTGCATCAATAGGCAAGATGGCATGAGCTCCATGGCCGAAAGGTTCCTTTCCAGAGGTGTTCGAATTATGGCAGCGGGAGTGGTTTTACGTCATAGCTCCCAGAAGTGCCAAGTGGGCGGCTGCCCCCGTTTTCCGCTCGGGCCCCCCACCACGACTAATGTCATGGATTAGCAGAGGTCTGAGCTGGGGTCCAGTCAAGGACGTGCCGATACTGCAAAGCCGCATTCGAGATCTCTTCGAGGGAGATTTTGATTTGGTAGTGGTAATACAAGTTATGCTGGTTCGTCAAGTCCAGCCTTGCAAACGCCGGCCCCTTCGCTTGTGGGAGTTCAACCCAGAAGGACCGCGTGCCATTCAAAGTTTCCTCGGCCTGACGCACGAGGAGATGTACAAGTCGTTCTTCGGACCTCAAATAGAGTGTCCGGATGCTACTAAGGACGTGGGCCTGAGCAGTAACCGCACCGCCGAACAAGTAAGAAATCCTCTAACCGAACACACTGCCTTTTATTCATCATGAAGTTATTTCTGAGAGATTGCTCTTTGACCAGGACTGGCTAATAAAGGCGAAGATGATTCGGTGTTCGGCCCCCTCCCCGAGGGTTTGGAAAATCCGGTATTGGAAAAGATGCTTGAGCTCGCACCTTGCCCGGAGCCCTCGAAGGAAGATACATGGGGGAATAATATGGGCGGAAGCGGGCCCCCATTGCTGCCAGTTCCAACCGAGGGAATGAGCGCCTCCTTAAAGGAGGATAATCGGGGGAGGAAGAGGACTGCTTCCGAGGATCAGGAAGCCGAGGCCTCCAAACGAGAGAAGAAGTCTCCAACAGAGGGTCCTGCCTCGGGGGGTGCTCTTGCCGCACAAAGTCCATGGGGGGATCAGCCCTCCAACGAGTCGTAATTGATCCAAAAATACTTTAATAGTGAAGGTATACTATCTTTCTTCTGAGAAAATAACCGCCGCATATATCTTGCAGTTCAGGTCTTAACCCTTCTCAGCTGAGCTCGTCTTCGGGGGATCTTCTTCCGGAGATGATGGAGAGCGAAACGCCTCCCCCGGACTCCTCCGCTCAAGAAGCGGGCGACCCTGAAGTGTCGTCACGGAGGGCCTCTCCGGATCCGGTGAGGCCAGAAGATAATCCCATAGATTCCCGAAGTCCCCAGCGTCCGGCTCCCGAAGAGAGCAAACGAAAGAGTCCGGCACCGTCTGGTATGCGGTCGGACGTCCTGAGGGAGCTGTTAGGGCGAGCGGCCATCTCAGAAGAACACCGTACGCTAATGGGTACGGTGATGGAGAGAATTTCGTCCGCCGAAAGTGGATTACATGAAGCCTTTATGAGTCTACTGACAGGCTTTGAGGTACGTGAAATAATATGTGATAGTACCGCACATGTTAGGTGTGCCCTATGCAGATAGTAGCCCCTGAGACTCTGGTTGTCGTCGAGAACGACGGCGAATAGAGGATCATAGTCCCAGGCAATAACCAGACTGCCTTTATGTGTAGGTGGTGGAAGCTCCGGTGGCTAGCCGGACTAGTGAGTTTGCCGAATTAAAACGGTAACTGGATGTGGCAGACGCCGACATTGAGCTTGTTAATAAGCAGCTTGACGAATCACAGGGTAAGTAATGTTTTCTGGTGAATGTCACACAATAAGAGCAGCATGATGCCAGTATCTTTAATATGTTGTGACTGTAGACGGAGCTGCCACCGTGGAGACCCTTCGGGCGGAACTCGCCCGAGCCAAGGAACAAGCGAGGGTTAGTAATGCGGCTGCTTTGAAGGTGGCCGAAGAGTTAAGAGCCGAGAAGGCTGCCCATTGCGAAAGCAAAGAAAAGATGGCCAAGATGGCCGTAGAATTAAAAGGCACTGCCGACCGTTGCTAGATCCTTGAAGAAGAAAACCGAGTGAAGGCAACGGACCTTGAGAAGGCCACTATGGCGACCAAAGACAGTCGCTCTACTATGAGGGCGAAGAAGGAGGAGCTGTGCGAAGCCGGGGATATTGCGGCTGGGAAGCCCTTTCTGCTACGGAGGAAGTTCGGAGATCCGCGGTATGCCCCTCTGGATCGGCTGTGGAGTTCGGCAGACGCATATATGGACTTGGCGGTGAGCGCTGTTGATGCGGTCGAATACTTCCAAGATCAATCAGATTGTGAAGTGGACAAGCTATTCTGGTCGCAATTCAACGTTCCAGAGCATCCGCTTCCCTTGACTGATTAGCTAACCGAATGGGCCGAACTTAATAGGTTGTCCGGACTCGCCATGAGGTATGTTGTAGATCATTTGTGGCCGGAGAAGCCGAAGCTGAACAGCTATTTCAGCTTAGTACAACAGTTCCTTGGTGCGGTGCTGTGCATGAACGCGATGAAGAGGTCGGCGTGCATAGAAGGCTTGCGGATGGCCTTACCCGTGTCAAGGAATACTGGGCGGAGATGGATGCTACCACTGTTGCGGCGCAAGGTTCGGCCATAGGCCGAGTAGCTGCCGAGCACTATTTTGAAGAGGTTCTTGAGGGTGCTCGTTTGATAGAGTCCCAGTGCTCAAAGAATATTATGTTTGAATGACATGTATTCCCATTGTAAACACAATGTTTTTATGAAATATAGTAAGGCTGTATTTATACTTTTGCCGGAAAGTAGTCTGATGCCTCCTGTGCGGCCGTTTGTGTATATATGTATATAACCTGAAAGATTGCAGTCGTCGGCTTCAACCCCCACGCATATAATGCGGAGGTGCTCGCAAAAAATGTGTGTTCACACTTAACCCAATGTCTTGGTCCTATTAAGGAGGTGATAACGCAGTGAACGAGGCAACCGGACTATAATGCTTTAACACTTTCACTTAGCCATAGGAGTTTGACAGTGGGGCTACTAGATAGCCCCTGGTGGCTCCGCACTCTCCTGATCTCGGGGTGCGTACATGCCTGGCCGGAAAACGGCCCTTCGTTAAGGCGGAGGAATTCTAACATTCTGATAGGTCATCGAGTGGTTGACCAGTCTCACGCTATATCATGACAGTCAGTTTTCGGCTTTCTCTACTAAGGTGCTCGTCCGGGTGAACCAGGGCACAATCACAGTAGTTCTCCTGGTGCTGCCTTAGCCAATAAAGTGGAACGTAAGCACCAAAACACAGGAGCCGGGCAAACCCAACATTTGACCAAAGACAATGATTCAGAGCTGATGCATATAAGGCCAAACTCGCGATGCCGAACACTCCCTAAGGTATTCGGTCTTTATGGTATAAACCAGGCCTAAATAGTGCCCTTTGTAAGAAGCCCCTTGTGTCCAGGTACGTGCATTATTCTGACGTGGCCACATGCCAAGACGTCAGCATCCTTCTTAATTGTACCGAGAATTCGAGGGATGTGTATCAACAAGAGACAGTAAAAAAGGTTTACGCAGGGTCTTAATCTAAAAAGAATCCTTGGAGCGGGTCCCTACTGCACGTCTGCGCCTGTGTCTCCGCTGTGCCGTATCCTGGACGGGTGTAGCACGATGATCATCTGTAAAAGAGAGGAACTTAGGTGAAAAAGTTGTCGTGCAAAAAGATAGTTTTTAAAGAAACCATGTAGAACTAAAAATGAGTAGAAAGTGCCATTTGTCTGCGCGCGTTGAGCCCCTTGTATTTGTAATAGGGGTGTCGCCATCAATCCGGTACAAATTACATATAGCAGCGCCGGACTCGTTTAACCGCGTCCGTGGTCTTGACGACCTATCAAATGCTTTAGTTGGTGACGCCGTTTTTAGTGTGCAGCTGCCAAGGCAGTCGCATTCTCTTCGGCGCGCAAAGATCGCTTAATACTTCCGTTTACTGTAATGATGCCGCATGGTCTGGGCATCTTGAGCGTTAGGGAAGCGTAATGTGGTATTGCATTAAAGCGAGCAAAAGCTTCGCGTCCGAGTAGTGCTTGATAGCCACTTTGGAATGGAGCGATATGGAAGGTTAAATGTTTGCTACGGAAGTTATCGAGGAAGCCGGATATAACCTTTAGTAGCAGGGAGCCCGTGCAAGGAGCCCCTGGGCCTGGCGTTACTCCTTTAAAGGTGGTATTGCTATGACAAATTTTCGTTGGGTTTATCCCCATTTCGCGGATTGTATCCTGGTATATCAGGTTGAGACTGCTTCCACTGTCCATCAGGACTCGTGTGAAGTGGTATCCGTCAATTATTGGGTCTAATACCAGGGCAGCCCATCCTGCACGCCGGATACTTGCTGAGTAATCACGATGGTCGAAAGTGATCAGTTGAGACGACCAGTGGTAGGACTCCGCGGTGGTATGCCTTTGGGCATATTTTTCTGGGAGTGCCGTTTTGTTTCTCCCCTTGATCACGTGTAACACGTTTACCGTTTTGACTTCTGGTGGAAATTTCTTTTGTTCCCTAGTGTCTTGCTTGAGAGGCTCATCCTCGTCTTCGCTTGGTGTATCCTCCCCCTTGTGTACGGCGTTGAGCTTGCCGGACTGCTTGAAGACCCAACATTCTCTGTGGGTATGATTAGCTGGTTTACCAGGGGTGCTATGGATCTGACATATTTGGTCCAGAATTTTGTTTAGGCTGGACAGTTCATCTCTGGCGCCTTTAGAGGGCGGCTTTTGCTGACCTAGCCGAGAGCTTTTGAATCCGGCATTT
Organism: Triticum urartu; assembly: GCF_003073215.2. Classification (NCBI taxonomy): domain Eukaryota; kingdom Viridiplantae; phylum Streptophyta; class Magnoliopsida; order Poales; family Poaceae; genus Triticum; species Triticum urartu. The sequence continues at coordinate 572,218,603 of NC_053025.1, read as the reverse complement.
ACTATCGTGCTCTTCGTGCTGTCTTCTTTATTCCGGCGTTTGTTATTGCTGTTGCGTCGTGATTTCCCGTTTCCATCTCTAACTTCAGATGTACTGGGGTTGCTGGTGCTGCATCTGGCTAGCCAGCTGTCCTCACCCGCGCAAAAGCGGGCCATGAGGCTTGTTAATGCTGCCATTGTTCTCGGCTTTTCTTGGCCGAGGTGTCTGGCAAGCCATTCGTCACAGACGCTATGCTTAAAAGCTGCCAAGGCTTCGGTGTTCGGACAGTCGACAATTTGATTCTTTTTAGTAAGAAACTTGTTCCAAAGCTTTCGGGCTGACTCTCCGGGCTGTTGAGTTATATGACTCAAATCATCCGCGTCCGGAGGTCGGACATAAGTCCCTTTAAATTTGCCCGAAAAGCATCTTCGAGCTCTTCCCAGCTTCCAATGGAGTTTTTGGGGAGCCTTTTAAGCCAGTGACGAGCTGGCCCTTTGAGCTTGAGGGGTAAGTACTTGATGGCGTGGAGATCATCTCCTTGAGCCATATGGATATGGAGGATATAGTCCTCAATCCAGACCCCAGGGTCTGTTGTTCCGTCATATGCCTCTATGTTTACGGGTTTGAATCCCTTTGGAAATTCATGGTCCAGCACCTCACCGGTGAAACATAGGGGGTGTGTGGCACCCCTGTATCTAGGTGTACCGCGTTGTTCGGATGTTTGTTGTGTTACATCGTATGCTGGGGCGCGCTTGCGTGGTCCATAGATGGATCTGGTTGCGCCATCCTTTTGGTGCGAGCCCTCGCGTAGATCACGTATTGGCTTGTGAGTGGCGTTGTTTGCCGCTCTATGTTGGCCATGAGGTCATCTATCCGGCCAGGTGGCTGTTTTGATTTTTGGTTGTGGGGGGTTTGAGGCCTCCTCATCGAATTCAGGTAGCAACTTCCGCTTTGGGTAGCTCTTGGTGGGGCGATTGTCGCCATACTTCGCTGTTGTGTTGAGTACATTACTCCATCTGATTTGGAGTGTGTCCTGCGCAGCCTTGAGCCTTTGCTTCTGCTTTTTTAGACTCCTCGTGGTGGCAACAAGCCTTTGACAGGCATTCTACTGCTCCGGGTGCCTGTCCGGCGTTATGTTGTCCGGACCATTATCTTTGACAGAATTGGTTTGTTCGGTTTGATTCTCCGTATTGCCGTGGTCCGGCAGTGGTTCACCCTGCTCCAACACTGGGTCTGTATGATCGTTATTTCTGCCGAGGCAGGATTTGGGGCGGTGCTTGCGCCGCCGCTTTGACTGCTTCTCGAGGGAACAAGCCTTCGGTGCATCCTTCCATTCCTCGCCGTCGTCTTCTTTTGGTGTGTCCACCATGTATACGTCATATGATGAGGTGGACGTCCAGCGCCCTGTGGGCGGTGGTTCCTCTTCGCCTCCCGCATCGTCGTCCATACCGTCGATGTCTTCGGAGTCGAAGTCGAGCATGTCGGTTGAGTCATCGACAGTGGCTATTAAGTGGGTGGTGGGTGGGCGTCGAATTTCTTCGTCGTCCGCGTCCCAATCCTGTTGGCCATAATCCGGCCAGGGCTCTCCTGACAAAGAGAGAGACCTTAGTGAATTCAGAATGTCGCCGAAGGGTGAGTGCTGAAAGATATCCGCGGCGGTGAATTCCATGATCGGCGCCCAATCGGATTCGATTGGCAGGGGCGCGGGCGGTTCGGAGTCAGAAAAAGAGTCCGGCACCTTGGAGTCATGGGCTGCGCAGAGGATTATGCTGGTGTTTGGCTCGATCGCCGTTGAGACTGCAGCCCCTGAGGCGGTGTCTAACCACCCGTCCTCGATTGGCGCAGTTGGCTCCGAACTAAGGGTCGGAGTTGATGCACGGCGTGGCCTCTGGGGTACTGTTCGGCGGCAGAGCTAGGTCATACCCATCGTGATAGTGCGGCGCGCCCGGCTGTGGCTCGAATACGTCGAAGATCAAGTCTCCGCGGATGTCGGCCGTGTAGTTCAAACTTCCAAATCTGACTTGACGGCCAGGGGCGTAGCTTTCAATCTGCTCCAGAAGGCCAAGCGAATTAGCCCGCAGTGCAAAGCCGCCGAATACGAAGATCTGTCCGAGGAGAAAAGTCTCACCCTGGACCGCATCGCTATCGATGATAGTAGGAGCCATCGAGCCTAACGGCGGCGACACAGAGGAACTCTCAATGAAAGCACCAATGTCGGTGTCAAAATCGGCGGATCTCGGGTAGGGGGTCCCGAACTGTGCGTCTAGGCCGGATGGTAACAGGAGGCAGGGGATACGATGTTTTACCCAGGTTCGGGCCCTCTTGATGGAGGTAAAACCCTACGTCCTGCTTGATTAATATTGATGATATGGGTTGTACAAGAGTAGATCTACCACGAGATCAGAGAGGCTAAACCCTAGAAGCTAGCCTATGGTATGATTGTATGTTGTGATTGTTGTCCTACGAACTAAAACCCTTTGGTTTATATAGACACCGAAGAGGGTTAGGGTTACACAAGGTCGGTTTCAAAGAAGGAGATATCCATATCCGTATTGCCTAGATTGCCTTCCAAGCCAAGTAGAGTCCCATCCGGACATGAGACAAAGTCTTCAATCTTGTATCTTCATAGTCTAACAGTCCGACCAATGGAGATTGTCCGGCTGTCCGGAGACCCCCTAATCCAGGACTCCCTCAGGGGGGCCACGAGGGTGGAGGGCGCGCCCCCTGCCTCGTGGCCTCCTCGTAGATCCCCTAACGTGCACTCCAAGTCTTCTGGGCTTCTTCTGATCCAAAAATAAGTTCCGTGAAGTTTCAGGTCAATTGGACTCCGTTTGGTTTTCCTTTTCTGCGATATTCTAAAACAAGGAAAAAACAGAAACTGGCACTGGGCTCTGGGTTAATAGGTTAGTCCCAAAAATAATATAAAAGTGCATAATAAAGCCCATAAACATCCAAAGTTGATAATATAATATCATGAAACAATCAAAAATTATAGATACGTTGGAGACGTATTAGCAGCGTTGCAAGCAAGCAGTGAAGATTTGAACTTGGAAAGGAAGGTGGAAACAAGGGAATGCGGATTTTGGTCAGGAGGAGGGGGGGTAGATATTTCTGTGGATACCAAAACAATTGCTCGGTGCAGCAGAAAATTGGCACGTAAAGTATCATCAGACGCGGTCCCTTATTTAGCATTGTGTATGATATCTGAACATCACAATCGATTCATATAGCTTACCCCGTGTGTGATGAGTTTGAATGTGCAAATTTTGGTCCAAATTTCCCTAGTTATTATGGTCATCCATGCCATTCCATAATTTGGGTACACAAAAGAGCCTACAACACATCCACACTTCTTAATCGAGCAAGTTCAACAATTAAATAGAGCTAGCTAACCTAAAAATTACTCTAACAAAAGACCGGTGCTCTAAACAAAGACTACTACTTCGCCTGGAGCTCGTCGATCTGGGCGTGGACGGTCGCGGTCCGAGCGTGGACAGCCTCCATCTCGGCAAGGGATGCCGCGGATAAATGGACGGCTGCTCGAATGCTCTCGACGATTGCCAACTCTTCGAACGTGGGTTGTCGACCATTGTCGGAGAAGCTTCGTCCAATTTGTGCGGTGACCGGCACGAGCTGGGCGTGGCTGGCCTCCATATGGGCGTGGGCAGCCTCCATCAAGGCTAAGGCGGATGCCACGGAATTGACAACTGTCGTGCCACTCTCACCATTTGCTATCCTCGTCGCAAATGTTGTCGTCGCCATCTGAGCAGCAGTTGTTGGCTTTTTGGCTGCTGCAGTCGGCTGGTCGCAGATTGCAGCCGTGCTCATGCAGGTTGTGAGGGCGCTCATGTCGATTTCGGCCGCACTCTGGCTGGAGTGGGCCGCCGAAGTTTCCCTCACGACACGGGTCCACATCCCCATCTTTGAATGGGGACGATTGAACAGTAAAATGATAATGGGGGGCTAGTGTGCTTGAGCGCCAGCGGTGGACTGTAGCCGACGAGACTTCTCGCGTAAGCCATATATGAGGGTGCTCTAAGATATTTTGTACAACATCTCACACAATTCGTGATAATAAATTGTGTGTGATGTACTTGCTTTTTCATTTTGATTTGAAATACAGAATGGGGTCACAACGGTAAAGGATGGTGTTTGAACTGGTAGAACATTTATCTGCAGTGAACATGCAAGTATAGGACTGTCATGATAAAATTTGGAATTATTCAGGGTTTGTTTGGACATTTTTGTACATTTACTGGGTTTCCTAGGCACTTAATATACATAATTCAAATTTGAACTACATGCACATGCTCGAGTGCACCAAAATGGGTTGTAAAATCATATATGTGTTCATGGGTGCATGTTTAGGTCCCATGCAAGAAATGGTAATAAATTTCATACACCTCGACATCGTGGCCCAGCCGCAAACATTGAGATACTTGGTTTTTAAATTCTAGTAAATCCACCCCGCCCTCAACACATTGATCCGTCTCTGTAGTAGTGGCATCTTGTAATCATGTAATTGTAACGTCCCATTTTTTATTAATATACACCCCTTAGTAGGAGCCTCTCATACTATTTCACTGTAAAAAACTCGTCTGAAATTCATGAAACTTGGCATGCTATATGTAGTGGCACCAACAAGAAGCCCTCGTGGTTCTGGTAGGGAACATGTCACCTTTGTGAACGAAATGACGTTCATCGCCTCTTCTTGCCTTGAATTTTTTTTCTAGAGGCAACACAGAGCAATATGAGTGTCATGTTAAAATTTGAAAATATTCGGGGTTAGTTTGGATATTTTTATACATTAACTGAGGTTTGTTGGCATTTTACGTGCATAATTCAAATTTGAACTGCACGCACATGCTCCGCTGCACCAAAAAGGGTACAAAAATCATATATCTGTCCTTGTGTGCATGTTTAGGTCCCATGTAAGAAATGGGGATGAATTTCAAACACCTCGGCTTCGTGGCTTGGACGCAAATTAAGAAACTTAGTTTTTAAATTCATGTAAATCCAAAACTCGTCTGCAATTCATGAAACTTGGCATGCTATCATGATATGGCACCAACATGTTGTGGTATTTATCATGTCCAATTTGAGAGTGGGCGCACAAATTAATAGCCAACAAAGGCATTTTGAAACAAATAGCTGCCACGATATCATCTCAAATGTTTGTACAATTTAAATCATGGGCATTCTCCTAACCATTCACGTGACGCCATGTGTGACACTTTTATTGCCTAGGAGGTGCCACGTAGGCAATTTACTTGAGTAGACGGGAGGCATGCGAGAAGTCCTTGGCTGCGTAGGCTCATCGAGAAGCGTGAGAGCAGTACGCTACGTAGGCTCACTAGGAAGTGAGCCTTTGAACTCCATCGGCGCCCGCCTCGCTCCCAACTTCTCCATTAATGGTGCCCGAGCCGCTATTTAATAGGCGGCCTTACTCTTTGGCTCCTATTCCCCTCTCACCCCGAATCCTATCTCCTAGACCTCCATCTACTCCATGAAGCACAAGGATCATTTGCCACTAGTCTTCTGGTTTGGTGAAGTCAACTCCAAGCCGAAGGAGATAGAAAATAAGGATGAATAGGGCCTCAGGGACATGGCCCTGAACGAGTTGGCTGTGGTGGATGCTGCCGCCACACCCATCCCAGCTCCCATCCCCGTGCCTGTTGGAAATATGCCCTAGAGGCAATAATAAATTAGTTATTATTATATTTCCTTGTTCATGATAATCGTTTATTATCCATGCTATAATTGTATTGATAGGAAACTCAGATACATGTGTGGATACATAGACAACACCATGTCCCTAGTAAGCCTCTAGTTGACTAGCTCGTTGATCAATAGATGGTTACGGTTTCCTGACCATGGACATTGGATGTCATTGATAACGGGATCACATCATTAGGAGAATGATGTGATGGACAAGACCCAATCCTAAGCTTAGCTCAAAGATCGTGTAGTTCATATGCTAACGCTTTTCTAATGTCAAGTATCATTTCCTTAGACCATGAGATTGTGCAACTCCTGGATACCGTAGGAATGCTTTGGGTGTGCCAAACGTCACAACGTAACTGGGTGGCTATAAAGGTACACTACAGGTATCTCCGAAAGTGTCTGTTGGGTTGGCACGAATCGAGACTGGGATTTGTCACTCCGTGTAAACGGAGAGGTATCTCTGGGCCCACTCGGTAGGACATCATCATAATGTGCACAATGTGATCAAGGAGTTGATCACGGGATGATGTGTTACGGAACGAGTAAAGAGACTTGCCGGTAACGAGATTGAACAAGGTATAGGGATACCGACGATCGAATCTCGGGCAAGTATCGTACCACTAGACAAAGGGAATTGTATACGGGATTGATTAAGTCCTTGACATCGTGGTTCATCTGATGAGATCATCGTGTAACATGTGGAAGCCAACATGGGTATCCAGATCCCGCTGTTGGTTATTGACCGGAGAACGTCTCGGTCATGTCTGCATGTCTCCCGAACCCGTAGGGTCTACACACTTAAGGTTCGATGACGCTAGGGTTATAAAGGAAGTTTGTATATGGTTACCGAATGTTGTTCGGAGTCCCGTATGAGATCCCGGACGTTACGAGGAGTTCCGGAATGGTCCGGAGGTAAAGATTTATATATAGGAAGTCCTGTTTCGGCCATCGGGACAAGTTTCGGGGTCATCGGTATTGTACCGGGACCACCGGAAGGGTCCCGGGGGCCCACCGGGTGGGGCCACCTATCCCGGAGGGTCCCATGGGCTGAAGTGAGAAGGGATCCAGCCCAAAGTGGGCTGGGGCGCCACTTCCCCTAGGGCCCATGCGCCTAGGGTGAAAGGGGAACCCTAGGGAAGAGTCCCAAGGAGGGAAGGCACCTCCTAGGTGCCTTGGGGGGGAGGGACTCCTCCCCTGGCCGCCGCCCCCTTGGAGATTGGATCTCCTAGGGGCTGGCGCACCCCCCCTTGGGATCCCTATATATAGTGGGGTAGGAGGGCCTCTCAAACACACCTTATGCCTTTGGTGCAGCCCCTCCCTCTCTCCCAAGTTCTTCTCCTCTTCTGTGGTGCTTGGCGAAGCCCTGCAGGATTGCCACGCTCCTCCATCACCACCACGCCGTTGTGCTGCTGCTGGATGGAGTCTTCCTCAACCTCTCCCTCTCTCCTTGCTGGATCAAGGCGTGGGAGACGTCACCGGGCTGTACGTGTGTTGAACGCGGAGGTGCCGTGCGTTCGGCACTTGATCATCGGTGATTTGGATCACGACGAGTACGACTCCATCAACCCCGTTCACTTGAACGCTTCCGCTTAGCGATCTACAAGGGTATGTAGATGCACTCTCCTTCCCCTCGTTGCTAGTCTCTCCATAGATAGATCTTGGTGACACGTAGGAAAATTTTGAATTTCTGCTACGTTCCCCAACAGTGGCATCATGAGCTAGGTCTATTGCGTAGTTTCTATGCACGAGTAGAACACAAAGTAGTTGTGGGCGTTGATTTTGTTCAATATGCTTGCCGTTACTAGTCTTATCTTGATTCGGCGGCATCGTGGGATGAAGCGGCCCGGACCGGCCTTACACGTACTCTTACGTGAGACAGGTTCCACCGACTGACATGCACTAGTTGCATAAGGTGGCTAGCGGGTGTCTGTCTCTCCCACTTTAGTCGGATCGGATTCGATGAACAGGGTCCTTATGAAGGGTAAATAGCAATTGGCATATCACGTTGTGGTTTTGCGTAGGTAAGAAACGTTCTTGCTAGAAACCCATAGCAGCCACGTAAAACATGCAAACAACAATTAGAGGTCGTCTAACTTGTTTTTGCAGGGTATGCTATGTGATGTGATATGGCCAAAGGATGTGATGAATGATATATGTGATGTATGAGATTGATCATGTTCTTGTAATAGGAATCACGACTTGCATGTCGATGAGTATGACAACCGGCAGGAGCCATAGGAGTTGTCTTAATTTATTTATGACCTGCGTGTCAACATAAACGTCATGTAATTACTTTACTTTATTGCTAACCGTTAGCTGTAGTAGTAGAAGTAATAGATGACGTGACAACTTCAAGAAGACACGATGATAGAGATCATGATGATGGAGATCATGGTGTCATGCCGGTGACAAGATGATCATGGAGCCCCAAGATGGAGATCAAAGGAGCTATATGATATTGGCCATATCATGTCACTATTATTTGATTGCATGTGATGTTTATCATGTTTATACATCTTATTTGCTTAGAACGACGGTAGTAAATAAGATGATCCCTCATTAAAATTTCAAGAAGTGTTCTCCCCTAACTGTGCACCGTTGCTACAGTTCGTCGTTTCGAAGCACGCCGTGATGATCGGGTGTGATAGATCCTTACGTTCACATACAACGGGTGTAAGACAGTTTTACACAGCAAAACACTTAGGGTTAACTTGACGAGCCTAGCATGTACAGACATGGCCTCGGAACACAGAAGACCGAAAGGTCGAGCATGAGTCGTATAGAAGATATGATCAACATGAAGATGTTCACCGACGTTAACTAGTTCGTCTCACGTGATGATCGGACACGGGCTAGTTGACTCGGATCATGTAATCACTTAGATGACTAGAGGGATGTCTATCTGAGTGGGAGTTCATAAGATGAACTTAATTATCCTGAACATAGTCAAAAGATCTTTGCAAATTATGTCGTAGCTCACGCTTCAGTTCTACTGTTTAGATATGTTCCTAGAGAAAAATTAGTTGAAAGTTGATAGTAGCAATTATGCGGACTAGGTCCGTAAACTGAGGATTGTCCTCATTGCTTCTTAGAAGTCTTATGTCCTTAATGCACCACTCAGTGTGCTGAACCTCGAACGTTGTCTGTGGATGTTGCGAACATCTGACATACACACTTTGATAACTACGTGATAGTTCAGTTAAACGGTTTAGAATTGAGGCACCAAAGACGTTTTGAAACGTCGCGAAACATATGAGATGTTTCGAGGGCTGAAATTGGGATTTCAGGCTCGTGCCCATGTCAAGAGGTATAAGACCTCCGATGATTTTCTTAGCCTACAAACTAAGGAGAAAAGCTCAATTGTTGTGCTTGTGCTCAGATTGTCTGAGTACAACAATCGCTTGAATCGAGTGGGAGTTGATCTTCCAGATGAAATAATGATGGTTCTCTGAAGTCATTACCACCAAGCTGCTAGAGCTTCGTCATGAACTATAATATATCAGGGACATATATGATGATCCTTGAGATATTCGCGATGTTTGACACCACAAAAGTAGAAATCAAGAAGGAGCATCAATTGTTGATGGTTGGTGAAACCACTAGTTTCAAGAAGGGCAAGGGCACAAAGGGATACTTCATGAAACGGCAATTCAGCTACTGCTCTAGTGAAGAAACCCAAGGTTGAACCCAAACCCGAGACTGAGTGCTTCTGTAATAAGGGGAACAGCCACTGGAGCAGAATTACCCTAGATACTTGGTAGATGAGAAGGCTGGCAAGGTCGATAGAAGTATATTGGATATACATTGTGTTGATGTGTACTTTACTAGTACTCCTAGTAGCACCAGGGTATTAGATACCGGTTCAGTTGCTAAGTGTTAGTAACTCGAAATAATAGCTACGGAATAAACGGAGACTAGCTAAAGGTGAGCTGATGATATGTGTTGGAAGTGTTTCCAATGTTGATATGATCAAGCATCGCACGCTCCCTCTACCATCGAGTTTGGTGTTTGCGTTGAGCATAGACATGATTGGATTATGTCTATCGCAATACGGTTATTCATTTAAGGAGAATAACGGTTACTCTGTTTATTTGAATAATACCTTCAATGGTCTTGCACCTAAAATGAATGGTTTATTGAATCTCGATCGTAGTGATACACATGTTCATGCCAAAAGATAGTAATGATAGTACCACCTACTTGTGGCACTGCCACGTAAGTCATATCGGTATAAAACGCATGAAGAAGCTCCATGTTGATGGATCTTTGGGCTCACTCGTTTTTGAAAGGTTTGAGACATGCGAACCATGTCTATTGGTGTATATGCATGAAGAAACTCCATGCAAATGGACCGTTTGGACTCACTTGATTTTGAATCACTTGAGACATGCAAATCATACCACATGGGCAAGATGACTGAAAGCCTCGTTTTCAGTAAAATGGAACTAGAAAGCAACTTGTTGGAAGTAATACATTTTGATGTGTGCAGTCCAATGAGTGCTGAGGCATGTAGTGGATATCGTTATGTTCTTACTTCACAGATGATTTGAGTAGATGTTGAGTATAGTTACTTGATGAATCACGAGTCTGAATTATTGAAAGGTTCAAGTAATTTCAGGGTGAAGTTGAAAGATCGTCGTGACAAGAGGATAAAAGATCTATGATATGATCATAGAGATGAATATCTGAATTACGAGTTTGGCACAGAATTAAGACATTGTGGAAATTGTTTCACAACTAATACAGCCTGGAACACCATAGTGTGATGGTGTGTCCGAACATCATAACTGCACCCTATTTGGATATGATGCATACCATGATGTCTCTTATCGAATTACCACGATAGTTTATGGGTTAGGCATTAGAGACAACCACATTCACTTTAAATAGGGCACCACGTAATTCCGATGAGATGACACCGTATGAACTATGGTTTAGAGAAACCTAAGCTGTCATTTCTTAAAAGTTTGGGGCTGCGACGCTTATGTGAAAAAGTTTCAGGTTGATAAGCTCGAACCCAAAGCGGATAAATGCATCTTCATAGGACACCCAAAACAGTTGGGTATACCTCCTGTCTCAGATCCGAAAGCAATAAGGGATTGTTTCTGGAATCAGGTCCTTTCTCGAGGAAAAGTTTCTCTCAAAAGAATTGAGTGGGAGGATGGTGGAGACTTGATAAGGTTATTAAACCGTCTCTTCAACTAGTGTGTGGAAGGGCACAGGAAGTTGTTCCTGTGGCACCTACACCAATTGAAGTGGAAGCTTATGATAGTGATCATGAGACTTCGGATCAAGTCACTCCCAAACCTCGTGGGGTGACAAGGATGCGTACTACTTCAGAGTGGTACGTAATCCTGTCTTGGAAGTCATGTTGCTGGACAACAATGAACCTACGAGCTATGGAGAAGCGATAGTGGGCCCGGATTCCGATAAATGGCTCGAGGCCATATAATCCGAGAGAGGATCCATATATGAAAACAAAGTGTAGACTTTGGAAGAAATACTTGATGGTCGTAAGGCTGTTAGGTACATATGGATTTTAAAAGGAAGACGGACAATGATGGTAAGTATCACCGTTAAGAAAGCTCGACTTCTCGTTAAGATGTTTTCCGACAAGTTCAAGGAGTTGACTACGGTGAGACTTTCTCACTCGTAGCGATGCTAAGAGTCTGTTGGAATTATATTAGCGATTACTGCATTATTTAAGAAATCTTGCAGATAGGATGTCAAAACATTGTTTCCTCGATGATTTTCTTGAGGAAAGGTTGTATGTGATACAACCGGAAGGTTTTGTCAATCCTGAAAGATGCTAATAAGTATGCAAAGCTCCAGCTATCCTTCTGAGGACTGGAGTAAGCATCTCGGAGTTGGAATGTATGCTTTGATGATGATTAAAGATTTTGGGTTTATACAAAGTTTATGAGAAACTTGTATTTCCAAAGAAGTGAGTGGGAGCACTATAGAATTTCTGATAAGTATATGTTGACATATTGTTGATCAGAAATGACGTAGAATTTCTGGAAAGCATATAGGGTTATTTGGAAAGTGTTTTCAATGGAAAGCCTGGATTAAGCTACTTGAACATTGAGCATCAAGATCTATAAGGATAGATCAAAACGCTTAAAAGTACTTTCAAATGAGCACATACCTTGACATGATCTTGAAGGTGTTCAAGATGGATCAGTCAAAGAAGGAGTTCTTGCCTGAGTTGTAAGGTATGAAGTTAAGACTTAAAGCTCGACCACGGCAGAATAGAGAGAAAGGACGAAGGTCGTCCCCTATGCTTAAGACATAGGCTCTACAGTATGCTATGCTGTGTACCGCACCTGAAGTGTGCCTTGCCATGAGTCAGTCAAGGGGTACAAGTGTGATCCAAGAATGGATCACAGGACAGCGGTCAAAGTTATCCTTAGTAACTAGTGGACTAAGGAATTTTCTCGATTATGGAGGTGATAAAGAGTTCGACGTAAAGAGTTACGTCGATGCAAGCTTAACACCTATCCGGATAGCTCTGAGTAGAGATGTCGGATACGTATAATGGAGCAACAATTTAGAATAGCTCCAAGTAGAACAGTTATTTGGAATAGCTCCAAATAGAACGTGGTAGCTACATCTAGGAGATGACATAGAGATTTGTAAAGCACACACGGATCTGAAAGGTTCAGACCCGTTGACTAAAACCTCTCTCACAAGCAACATGATCAAACCCAGAACTCATTGAGTCTTAATCACATGATGATGTGAACTAGTTTAGTGACACTAGTAAACTCTTTGGATGTTTGTCACATGGCGATGTGACCTGTGAGTGTTAATCACATGGCGATGTGAACTAGATTATTGACTCTAGTGCAAGTGGGAGACTGTTGGAAATATGCCCTAGAGGCAATAATAAATTAGTTATTATTATATTTCCTTGTTCATGATAATCGTTTATTATCCATGCTATAATTGTATTGATAGGAACCTCAGATACATGTGTGGATACATAGACAACACCATGTCCCTAGTAAGCCTCTAGTTGACTAGCTCGTTGATCAATAGATGGTTACGTTTTCCTGACCATGGACATTGGATGTCATTGATAACGGGATCACATCATTAGGAGAATGATGTGATGGACAAGACCCAATCCTAAGCTTAGCTCAAAGATCGTGTAGTTCGTATGCTAAAGCTTTTCTAATGTCAAGTATCATTTCCTTAGACCATGAGATTGTGCAACTCCCGGATACCGTAGGAATGCTTTGGGTGTGCCAAACGTCACAACATAACTGGGTGGCTATAAAGGTACACTACAGGTATCTCCGAAAGTGTCTGTTGGGTTGGCACGAATCGAGACTGGGATTTGTCACTCCGTGTAAACGGAGAGGTATCTCTGGGCCCACTCGGTAGGACATCATCATAATGTGCACAATGTGATCAAGGAATTGATCACGGGATGATGTGTTACGGAACGAGTAAAGAGACTTGCCGGTAACGAGGTTGAACAAGGTATCGGGATACCGACGATCGAATCTCGGGCAAGTATCGTACCGCTAGACAAAGGGAATTGTATACGGGATTGATTAAGTCCTTGACATCGTGGTTCATCCGATGAGATCATCGTGGAACATGTGGGAGCCAACATGGGTATCCAGATCCCGCTGTTGGTTATTGACCGGAGAACGTCTCGGTCATGTCTGCATGTCTCCCGAACCCGTAGGGTCTACACACTTAAGGTTCGATGACGCTAGGGTTATAAAGGAAGTTTATGTGGTTACCGAATGTTGTTCGGAGTCCCGGATGAGATCCCGGACGTCACGAGGAGTTCCGGAATGGTCGAGGTAAAGATTTATATATAGGAAGTCCTATTTCGGCCATCGGGGCAAGTTTCGGGGTCATCGGTATTGTACCGGGACCACCGGAAGGGTCCCGGGGGCCCACCGGGTGGGGCCACCTATCCCGGAGGGTCCCATGGGCTGAAGTGAGAAGGGATCCAGCCCAAAGTGGGCTGGGGCGCCACTTCCCCTAGGGCCCATGCGCCTAGGGTGAAAGGGGAACCCTAAGGAAGAGTCCCAAGGAGGGAAGGCACCTCCTAGGTGCCTTGGGGGGGAGGGAAACTCTCCCCTGGCCGCCGCCCCCTTGGAGATTGGATCTCCTAGGGGCTGGCGCACCCCCCCTTGGGATCCCTATATATAGTGGGGTAGGAGGGCCTCTCAAACACACCTTTTGCCTTTGGTGCAGCCCCTCCCTCTCTCCCAAGTTCTTCTCCTCTTCTGCGGTGCTTGGCGAAGCCCTGCAGGATTGCCACGCTCCTCCATCCACCACCACGCCGTTGTGCTGCTGCTGGATGGAGTCTTCCTCAACCTCTCCCTCTCTCCTTGCTGGATCAAGGCGTGGGAGACGTCACCGGGCTGTACGTGTGTTGAACGCGGAGGTGCCGTGCGTTCGGCACTTGATCATCGGTGATTTGGATCACGACGAGTACGACTCCATCAACCCCGTTCACTTGAACGCTTCCGCTTAGCGATCTACAAGGGTATGTAGATGCACTCTCCTTCCCCTCGTTGCTAGTCTCTCCATAGATAGATCTGGGTGACACGCAGGAAAATTTTGAATTTCTGCTACGTTCCCCAACAATGCTGACAACCATCCCCGTGGCATTGATGGGCTGATCACTGAGCACCATCGCAGCTCTGGAAGTCGCAAGCGTCAGAGAGGTGCCCACAGACACGCGCGAGCTCGCGTACGTGCCAACACCAACGCCCGCGCCTACAATCATGCACACCCTTGCACCCCCCGCGGCACCGGTCCCCGTGCGCTTGACTGCACCCGCCGCGCCCCCCTTAGCATCATGGACAACGTCATCGACCGCTACCTCATAGCGCCGCAAGTGGTCATCCCCACATCCCCTCCCGTCGATCGCGTGACGTATAGCTCTTTGATTTGCAAGTCAAGAACATTCTGGGCTGGCATGAAGATTTTAACAACGGCGGCCCGGAGGATGAGAACGTCGGTGCATCATGCCACCGCCACCCCAATTATTATTTTTGTTTAATATTGTATCTCGATCGTATGAATGTAAAGTCATAGTGTGATGGAATGAAATCAATGGTTTTGATCAACTTAACGTTTTTCTCTCTGAATGTACAGACTTATCAAAATAAAAAATAAAAAACATCAATGTTTTTCTATGAATAAAACACTCATCGCAGATGTTTCAGATTGGACACCCGTATGCAAAGCGAGAGCTATGGTTCCTTCCCCACTAAGCCAAGAGAAAATTTGGCACCCAAGATTTGTGCATCTCTTCATCGCAAACAATTTTGTATGATGATATAGAACCATCCCTCCTGGCATTTTTTGCTGGACTCGGTTAGCTCTCACTCAAGGTAGCTAGTTACGAGCTTCTTCATAATAGCGTCCCTGCTGCATTCGCAGATCTCCATGACACTGGTCTAGATTTTCACTTGGATATACAGCCGCCAGAGGCCAAAATGGAGCTCGACTCCAAGAAAACATTTGCACAAATCCATGAAGCATGTGATGTGCAAGATGTTGTTCAGCGTCAAGTGATGGTCTTGGAGCCCGTAAAAGTGAAGAAGTCCTCAGAAGAAGGGATGAACCAAGAAGCTAGGTCCACTAAGGAAGGATTTGAAGCATGCTCTCTCGTCTCCTATGATTTGGAACAACTTTAGTAACATCTCCCTTTTCGGTTATCGTCACCGACGAGCGACAGTTCACAACCACCATCAGTGGTAGATATCCCTGCTTGGAGTGATGGTGGAGATGCGTGGTGATGGATGTAGAATCCATCCACTTCCCTTTGGTGTTGAAAGCAATGTTTTGTTTCCCCTTGCCGCTGCCCTTGCCAGCGACGACCTCCTTGCTTGCAGCGTTGCTCTTCACTGCCTCACTCTTGGCCAACTTGGGAGCCATTGGTCATCGGCGTGTGTGCGTGGAGATCAAAGTGATGCAAGCAGAGAGAGAGAGAGGGGAGAGGGAGAGAGAGAGCTCAGGCGAGAACAACAGTGGATAAAGAGGCACTCAGGAGGAAGAAGAGGGAGAAATAAGCAAAGAATAGAGCCATCCGAGGCATTCCTCTTAGACTATCCACAGTGGGAGTAACATAGATAGTAACACCACACATATCTAGATAAAATAGATGATGTGGCAAGCAATAAATGAAGAAAGAGCGGCATGTGGTAACATAGCTAGTTACTACTAGTATGCGTAACATCACAAATATCAAGGCAAGTGAGTCTATAGCCTAATGAATGAAGTGTTGCATGTTACCACACATATGTTACTTTCCACTATAGAGGTAGTAACATAGAATAGTACATGGGCATGTTACTACTCTATGTTACTACCCATTGTGGCTAGTCGTATAAAGCCTGGACGAAAAGGAAACAACTGCAACCACACCTTAACACACGGTGGGATGACCCTGCCAATTTTACACTGACACACAATAAAGCACAGGGGTCGAGGAGCTCCATTAGTGACGCTGGCACCCAAGAAGACACGTCTGGTCACATCGCCTCGGCTGACGGGACGTGGCCTTAGTAGGGACCATGACACTTCGCGCACCCCTGATTAACTACTCCCTAGTGTCAAAAACGTTCTTATATTACGGGACAGAGGGAGTAGTAGTCAGCAGGACCAAGCTGATCCGGTTGGACCTGAGCCTGGTCCGCTCCCCCAAGACTAGTGTTCGATTCGAAAAAATTTGTAAGTGTTCCACGGGAAATCTTCTTGGTGGAACCGGCTTTGCGGGAAAACCTTTCCATAGAGGTCAACATTTACACCAACAAGTCAAGACCGAATAAGGCCCCCATTCGGATGGATAGGCCAGATTCAGAGGACATGACGAATGAAGAGCATCACCCGTTCCTTTAAAAAGAATCGGTTGTGCATATCTAGTTTCAAGGAAGCTTCAGGAACCAATTATGATCTCGACCAGCTTGCAGAAGAATACACATCAAGATCGGCTTCGACCAAGACACAACCGAGCTCGAACACCAGTTCATGGGCTACTGATGGTGTTATGGCCTTGGGATGCCTCATCATACCGAAAATCGGCCCATGCCGGCCCCCTAGGCCGGTTTATGCCCTAGACCGCCATCCCAACCTATGGCTAACAGAGAGAAGACCTAGAACACTTGGAGTACATGACAAGAAGGCTGTCGTCTGGGAGGACTCCTTTCTAACCATAGTTGACTAGGACCATGTAATCCTAGACCCCGGCACACATATAAGCAAGGGCTAGGTTGGTCGATAGGACAAGCACCATAGAGTTGATACTCAATCCATTGACCATCGTTGTAAACCCCCTATACTCAAGCAATACAAACGAGTAGTAAGTAGTGTTTTACCTCCATCATGAGGGTCTATACCTAGATAAGCCCTCTCTTGTTTCCTCATCGGCGTCTACTCACCTAGCCTTAGGGCATTTCCAATGGCAACCCGCAAATTTCCTCCCGCATCCGTCCATGGATAAGGGGACCAGTCCGCGGACATAGATGCGGGAGGCCGCCATCACAAGCTATCATGTATATGTCCACCAGTAAATTCAAATTCAAATGTACTCCGATCCACACAGCGCGCCGGATCACACCAGTGCCGGATCGCACGCCCGATCACAACCAAAAAGAGGCAAATATGCTTAGTTTTTACATGCCCACATCCAAAAGAACATCAACCAGGTAGTCCGTGCAATTCTGCCCTGCCAGACCGGCAATCCCAGCCGTCTGCTCCCCGATCAAGGTGGTGTCGTCACCGCCACGTAGGCAGCCTCTGCTTCCACATATGCGTCCACCGCGTCCTCATTCGCCGCTACTACCAACTAATCTTTTTGTTGCTGCAACATCTGGTAGCGGGCGGCTTGCATGATGATTCTTACATAGGCATCCAAAGAGTCCACATTCAAGGTCAACATCTTAGCGTCCTTCGCATTTTGGCGGTGTTCTTAAACTTCTCTTTCTCGAGCGTAGCCTTCCTTTCTTCGATCATGGTCCTCCTCTCTTCGAGCTTGAGCTTTTTGTCTGTCGTCTCCATCAATAGTTTGAACCTCTCTGCCTTCTTCTCATCTTTGATGTCCGAGTGCTTCATGATGTCCTCCTTCTTCGCCAAGATGTCCTCGATCCTATCGTTGAGCTTGGCCACCACACCTTCTCGCCTCACCCTCTCCTCCTCCCACTTCTTCCCCAGTAAATTTCTTCTAACCTTCTTCGAGAGTTCTTGGGTTGGGTCGGTAGGGTCACCAATTTCTTCCTCGTTGGCTTGGGCGGCGGTCTTGGCTATGAAAAGGTTCCACTTTGGTTGCCCATTCAAGTTCAACCAACAATGCATGATGATGAATGACTTATTCTCCAATTTCTTATACACCACACAAGCATGAGTAGGCTACAAAGTGAAACATTGTGGAAAATGCATATCCATCTAGTGAGCAACAAAACAACACATGTTCGGCTAGTGATCACCAAAACTAAGCATTCCACATAGTGATCAACTTGCTCGGTGATTGTGTGCATTGCTAGGCCACCATGCGATGAGATGCTTCAAGTGCCCGCAATACATGGACACGGCCTCTTAGATGGCGTACCATCGATGGTTGAGGGACTTCCATTCACGGTTCCGGATGACCACATCGAAGTAGGGTGCGAAATGCTTGTGTTTGTGGAACCATATGTGAATATTCCTCCAAAAGGTTGTGCCATTTTGCATCGCGCCATGGATCGGATCAATGCTAGTGGCCAACCATGCATTGCACAATAGATCATCCTCCCGCATGTCGAAGCTTTCTCCTCTACCCTTTGAAAGGATCGATATGGTTGACTGGAGGGGGGGGGTGAATAGGCAACTACCAGTTTTTAGCTTTTCTTAACAAATTAGGTTTAGCACCAAGTAGGTTGTCTAGATGTGCAACTAGGTGAGCAACCTATATGATGCTAACAATAACAATAACAAGAGCAAGAGCAAGCAAGATATACAACACAAGTAAATCTTGCACAAAGTAAAGGTAAGAAATAACCACAAGTGGAGCCAGTGGAGACGAGGATGTGTTACCAAAGTTCCTTCACTTTGAGGGGAAGTACGTCTCTGTTGGAGCGGTGTGGAGACACAATGCTCCCCAAGAAGCCACTAGGGCCACCGTATTATCCTCACGCCCTCACACAATGCGAGATGTCGTGATTCCACTAGTAGTGCCCTTGAAGGTGGCGACTGAACCTTTACAAACAAGGTTGGGGCAATCTCCACAACTTAATTGGAGGCTCCCAACACCACCATGAAGCTTCACCACAATGGAATGTGGCTCCGAGGTGACTTCAACCGTCTAGGGTGCTCAAACACCCAAAAGTAACAAGATCTGCAAGGGATTAGTGGGGGGAATCAAATTTCTCTTGGTGAAAGTGTAGATCGGGGTCTTCTCAACCAATCGCTAGAAAATCAACAAGTTTGATTGGCTAGGGAGAGAGTTCAGGTGAAAATGCGTTTTGGAGCAACAATGGAGTTTGGGGGAGGAAGAGGTAGGTCTTCTAGGAGAAGAAGACCCCTTATATAGTGGAGGACAAGATTCCACCGTTATTCATGTGCTCAGCCCGCAACGCGTCTTACTACCGGTCAAGGGAACGGTACTACCGCTTGCTGCTGTGGTACTACAGCCGGTACAACACTCATTAGCTTACGAGAGCACAAGGGAGAGACAGAGGGAAAAAACCACGAGCGGTACTAGTAGCGGTGGTAAGCGCGATACTACCGCTTGTAAGCTTAGCGGTACTACCGCTCCTACCGTCGCTGCTATACTACCGCTGCTCGAATGGGTCTAGTTGGGGTCAGCAGTAGTATGCCTGTGAGACCACCACTGAACTATCGCTGAACCTGGCACGAGAAACTCGAGTCCCGAATCGAGGCGGTAGTACAAGCGGTACTACCGCTTGCTGCTATCGGCGGTACTACCGCTTGCTCTCCACGGTACTATCGCTGGCTCCATCCTGAGCCACTGCCAACACAACAAAGAATACTCCAAAGAAGCGGGAAAGAACTTGGGGTGCAAAGAAGATGTGTATGTGTTGATTCCACCCAAACCTTTCCGATATGGACCCCCTCTTGATAGTACGGTATATCCTATGACTCAAGTCCACCGAAAATGAAACGAAGGAAAAAACACCGTCTTCTCTTTTAAACATCGAGGGGGAGAAACGTCTCGTGCCATATGAAGGAAGATCTGAAATGCTCAATGCACACGACTAGTCCGCCAAAGCATTGTCATTAGTCACCGAAACCACTGAGAGAGAAATATAACAATCCCCCCTTTTTGGTGGATTGATGACAATATAGGATTTGCATTGAGATACAATAAGAAATTAAGTAGACCCCAGAATCTATAAAAATAGAGGGGCTCCCCCTAGATGTGTGCACTTAATTAAGAATGCTTTTGGAATGCAAAGTACACACACTAGGATCAACACTCCCCCTATATTTTATAGATCAGAAACACTTGCATCTATGAGATATGGGAGAAATAAACTAAAATGCAAGGAGTAGCATGTGAGCATAAGGATAGGACAAGTTAAGCATAAAACTCACCTACTAACAAGGTACTAGACACCATAAGGACAATGATAAGATATCATATGTCTCACACCATATGACAAGATATCCAAGTCTCACAAGCACAAACCAAACCAAATCAAACGAGCAATAAACGAGTTTATGAGACAGAAAAACAAAGCAAATAAGACACACTCGCAACTCGGCAAATCCCCTAAACCCTCTCCCCCTTTGGCATCGAGACACCAAAAAGGGCAAAGCGTGCTACAACAGTCATAGGTGATAGCAATGTCGGAGATCCCCATCGTCATAGCTCCGCATGGTCGCTCGTGCCTCCGTCATTGGTAGAAGCAGCAAGCTGATCGGTCTCTGAATCCGTCCAGGGACAGTGTTGAGAGATCCACGCCTCCTCGTCAGTGACCTTGTTATTTGACCCATTGACAACCTCTACTCCAACCTGACACATAAGGACCTTGTGACGACTACGTGATTTCTTCTCTGACACATGTGCCACATACTGCTCGTGAGCCTCCATACATAGCAACTTCTTCATCTTTAACTTGAGCTTCTTATCCCAAGATGGCTCATAATCCGACCCATCATCCTCAGCCTCAACATCTCCCAAAGTAGTCTCTGTATCCAGAATAGGAGTGTCCAGTTCTCCTTCTGTCTCATTCAAACACAATCTCATGAGAGATCAAGTCACTGGTCTCAAACGTGATATCAGGATAAGTGTATGCCCATGCCATCTCAATAAGTAACATCAGGAAGGGGTCATAGATGGGACACTTGCGCTCAGTGATGGCAGAGAGGAGCTCAGACCACATGACATGAGAAACATCCAAAGATTCTCATGTGTTTACCTCTTTCTCATGCCGACAGAAGAGCAACATATCCACTAGGTAGGAATGTACCTGATCCAAGTTCCCAATTTGAGGGAAAAGAGTGTGCCTGAATATGTGATGAAGAATGTCCAGAAAAGGAAACAACTCATAAGTCTTCTTCTTTGTGACGGGATTAATCTTTACCGTGCTACAGGGCCAAATAGCAGACTTGTGGGTAGAAGTGATCTCCTTGTGAGGCGAAAGCCAACTGGGTTGTCAAGCCCTTGGTCCTCATATACCAAAAGTTCCATGAAAGCCTTCCATTTGACATAGAGAAGTTTGCCATTAGTCATCCACGTCATAGTCCTTTCCTCATCAGTGCCAAGGTGAACCGTGGCATAAAATTGAGCCACAATGTCAGCATCAAAATCCTTGTTGAACTCCATGGCCTTGATGATATTCAGCTGAGCACACATCTCAAGAGCCTCTCCAAAGTAGGCATGGTCCTTCTCCAAATAAGGAATGTCAATGGACCTGACACTCACAAACAGGTTCTTCTTGCTTTGAGCACATCAAAATAAATAGAGTGCTGCTGCTTGCTCCAGAAGGGACGATTGATAAGAGCGGGATCTTGAGGATGAGAATACGGATTGTGGCGATGAGCCACACAAAACTCCTTAGCAGACATCTCTAACATGGACTTGTCCTTCGGCTTTGGATTTCTAGCAACTTGCTTGGTAGTCTGCTTGGGCTACATCGATTGAGCACTAGAGGATGCACCAACCTCCTCAAAGGTGCGATAGCGCTTGGACCCTCTGGGACACTTGGGGTTCTTGTGACGGCCTTGAAACCCAGAATTGCCATCACCTAGTACCCATAAAAAGCGAGGGAAAGCAGGTGTAAAACATTGCATAAGCCAACAAAAGGAAGCAATATGGATCAAAGGTTGATGCGAGGAAAGAGGAAATTCGCATCCCGAGCGGTAGTACCGCATCTAGACAGCGGTAGTGCCGCCAACAAGCGGTAGTACCACCCGAGGTGGAGGCCAACGGCCTGACCACTGCTGTTGTTGGATCCAGTACTATTGGGGGTGCCAAATTTAAATTTCTTCCTACCAAACTTCAATCCACCTAATCTAGAAGTCTTCTACGCCCTACTCAAGCCTTGATTTAACCAAAAATCAATGAATGCCACAAATATTGCCCTAAAGCCTAGATTCAAAGAATAGAACCATAGGAGAGGAAAGCGGAGGCAATACTGGCATCCATGGCAAGAGGGGAAGGTGGGGAACGATCCCACCGGATGGAATCGTAGAAGACGACATGAAGACGGAGGCCCGGTGATGGCTGTCCGCTGCTTGTTCGTCACTTGAGAGAGGAAAAGAAGTGGGAGGGAGAGGTGAATGGGTATGGGGGAGTTGAAACTCCCCCTTCCTGACTCATAACCCCCACGCCCCGCCTCAGAGCAGTAGTATCGCCCCGGTACTACACAACGGCAAGATGCCTGGTAGTACCGCTCAAAGCAGCAGTACCGTGGAGCTGGTGGTAGTAACGATTATGTATATAAATGGCAGTACCGCCTAGTCCCAGCGGTAGTGCCGTGCAAGTGACAACAAACAATAGCAAGGAGAAAAAGAAAGGGGCTTACACAATTAACAAAGCAAAGAAAAACAATGACTTGGATTGGAGACATGAACACGAACAACCCAAGGGAGCTACCCCAAGTGCAAAAGACAAATAAACATGAGAAACAAACTTGGAGTGACTCAAAGCACAAACAAAGTCCTTAGCGACTAGATAAGATCAAAGAAATCCAAGACACCTCTCAAGGAGAGGGCGGTGGCTGAAGCCACCTATATTTGAGTCAATTGGTATGGCACCGTGAAGATTTTAACCTTGGGCCCATAATCAAAACTCATCTTTGAAGCACAAGTACCATAAAAATGGCTAATGTGAAAGACTTGATCGATTTATGCATAATGGGGGGAGGGAGAGTTCATTGAGAGAACAACACCCCCTATGTCCATGCCTACATCTAGAACAAGATAGAATGATGAGTGCGGTCGGTGTGCCTAGATTCAAGCCACATTGCTCGAATCAATGATATTTATCTCATGCCTTAACTCGTAGAAACTTTTGCTTCATCTAGAAGCTTGGTGAAAATATCCGCTAGTTGCTCTTGAGTGTTGATGTAGATGATCTCTATATCTCCACTCTTGATATGATCCCGAATGAAATGATGAAAAATCTCAATGTGCTTCATCTTGCTATGTTGCACTGGATTGTGTGAGATCTTGATAGCACTTTCATTGTCACATAGAAGAGGCACTTTGCCACAAGTGACACCGTAATTCTTTACAGTTTTCCTCATCCATAGCAATTGTGCACAACAACTTCCGGTGGCCACATACTCGGCCTCGGTGGAGGAGAGAGACACACAATTTTTCTTCTTCGAAGACCAACTTACCAAAGAGCGACCAAGGAATTGGCACCCTCAGAAAGTTGACTTCCTCTCCACACAATCTCCTGCCCAATCCGAGTCCAAATAACCCATGAGACCAAAGCTTGCTTCTTTGGGGTGCCATAAGCCAAAGTTTGGGGTATGGGCCAAATATCGAAAGATTCGCTTGACCGCCACATAGTGGCTTTCGTTAGGTGCATCTTGAAACCGTGCAAAAATTCCCACACTAAACATGATATCCGGTCTAGATGCACAAAGGTAAAGTAGGGATCCAATCATGGAGTGATATACCTTTTGATCCACCGCTTTACCATTGGGACCACTGTCAAGCTTGCATTTGGTGGGCATGGGAAATTTGACGGGCTTGACATCATCCAGCTTGAATCTCTTAAGCATGTCTTGTGTATACTTGGCTTGGTTGATGAACGTTCCTTCTCTCCTTTGCTTGATTTTGAACCCAAGAAAGAACTTCAACTCTCCCATCATAGACATCTCAAACTTCTCGGTCATTAGTGCGGAAAACTCATCATTGAAGGATTTGTTAGGAGAACCAAATATAATATCATCAACATATAGTTGGCATATGAACAAATCCCCTTTGACCCTCTTAGTAAAAAGAGTGGGACAATTTGCCCAATTTCAAACCCATGATCTTGCAACAACTTGGTAAGGTGCTCATAACACGCACGTGGGGCTTGTTTAAGGCCATAGAGCGCCTTCTTAAGCTTGTATACATGATTGGGGAGCTTGGGATACTCGAATCCCGGAGGTTGTTTGACATATACCAACTCATTCAAAGGACCATTAATAAATGCACTTTTCACATCCATGTGTTGCAACTTAAAATCATGATGAGATGCATATGCAAGCAACATGCGAATAGATTCAAGACGTGCGATGGTGGCAAAGGTTTCACCGTAGTCGATACCCTCAACTTGGGAGTAACCTTGTGCCACCAATCTTGCCTTGTTTCAAACAACCACACCGCTCGCATCTTGCTTGTTCTTGAAGATCCATTTGATCCCAATGACATTGTGTTCCTCCGTTGGCCTTGGCACTAATTCCCACACCTGGTTGCTCGAAGTTATTGAGTTCATCATGCATGGCTTCAAGCCAATCCTCATCAATGAGCACCTCATGTACCTTTTGGGGTTCAACACACGAAACAAACGCGTGATTCTCACAAAAGTTTGGCAATTTTTTACGAGTAGTTACCCATTTTCTCAAGCTTCCAAGCACATTCTCCATGACATGTTGTTGACGCTCGAGCTTGGAAGCCACCTTGGCGGCACGACGCTCCAAAAGTTCCTCAATAGGAATTTGAGGATCATCATCTTGTTCATCTTGGGAACCCTCTTGAGCTTGCCCTTGATTTTGAGAAGCCTCTTGCTCTTGAGCTTGCTCGATATCATGAACTTGATCTTTGGCATCACTTGGTGCAACACCATCATCATGAGGTTGATCTTGCACTTGATCTTTTGTTCACTTGGTTGAGGGTCTTCACTTTGTTCTTCCGAAGCGTGTGGGTCTAGCGATGGTGATGGCTCCACTTGAATAGAGCATTATCCTTCTCCTTCGGCCATAAGGGGTTCCTCAATGGGGAGTATTTGACCAATCCCCGTTCTTCTTATGGCTTGAGGAGGAATTTCATCACCTACATCACAAAGACCACTTTGCTCCACTTGGGAGCCATTATTTTCATCAAACTCCATGTTACCACATCTCCTCAATGAGTCTGTTGTACTTGTTGATGACACGGTAAGCATGAGAGTTTGTAGCATAACCAACAAATATGCCCTCTTGAGCTCTAGGTTCGAATTTAGACAAACGAACACCTTTCTTGAGAATGAAACACTTAAAATAGAACACCCGAAAGTAATTGAGCTTGGGCTTGTTACCTATAAGTATCTCATAAGGAGTATTGTTCAAGCCTTTGCAGAGGTAGAGCCGATTGGATACATGACATGCGGTGTTGATGGCTTCGGCCCAAAAGTTGTATGGAGATTTGAATTCCGCCATCATGGTATTGCTGCATCCATCAACGTTTGGTTCTTCCTCTCCGCCACCATTTTGTTGAGGGGTATAGGGTGCGGCATATTGGTGCTTGATCCCCTCATCACTAAGAAACTCATCCAAAGTGTAGTTCTTGAACTCAGTGCCGTAGTCACTTCTAGTCATCAATATCTTTGCTTCATGTTGACGTTGAGCTTCATCAGCAAAGTTGATGATGGTCTGTTAGGTCTCACTCTTCCTGAGGGAGTCCTGGATTAGGGGGTGTTCGGATAGCTGAACTATACCTTCAGCCGGACTCCTGGATTATGAAGATACAAGATTGAAGACTCCGCCCCGTGTCCGGAAGGGACTTTCCTTGGCGTGGAAGGCAAGCTTGGCAATACGGATGTTCAGATCTCCTACCATTGTAACCGACTCTATGTAACCCTAACCCTCTCCGGTGTCTATATAAACCGAAGGGTTTTAGTCCGTAGGACAACATAAACATCAACAATCATACCATAGGCTAGCTTCTAGGGTTTAGCCTCTCTGATCTCGTGGTAGATCTACTCTTGTACTACCCATATCATCAATATTAATCAAGAAGGACGTAGGGTTTTACCTCCATCGAGAGGGCCCGAACATGGGTAAAACTTCGTGTCCCTTGCCTCCTGTTACCATCCGGCCTAGACGCACAGTTCAGGAGCCCCTACCCGAGATCCGCCGGTTTTGACACCGACATTGGTGCTTTCATTGAGAGTTCCTCTGTGCCGTCACCATCAGGCCCGATGGCTCCTACGATCATCAATGGCGATGCAGTCCAGAGTGAGACCTTCCTCCCTGGACAGATCTTCGTCTTTGGCAGCTTCGCACTACGGGCCAACTCACCTGGCCATCCAGAGCAGATCGAAAGCTACGCCCCTGGCCATCAGGTCAGATTCGGAAGTTTAAACTACACGGCTGACATCCACGGGGACTTGATCCTCGACGGATTCGAACCACTACCGAGCGTGCCACACTGTCACGACGAGCATGATCTAGCTCTGCCGCCGAACAGTGCCCTGGAGGCCGCACCCGCATCGGCTCCGACCCTTAGTTCGGAGCCGACCGCGCCGATCGAGGATGGGCGGTTGGACGCCACCTCGGGGGCTGCGATCCAAACGGTGATTGAGCCGAACACCAGCCCCGTACTCTGCGAGGCTCGTGAGTCCAAGGAGCCGGACTCCTCTCCGGACTCCGAACCCTCCATGCCCCTGCCAGTCGAATTCGATTGGGCGCCGATCATGGAGTTCGCTGCCGTAGACATCTTTCAGCACTCTCCTTTCGGCGATATCCTAAAGTCACTAAAGTCTCTCTCTTTATCAAGAGAGCCCTGGCCGGACTACGGTCAGCAAGGTTGGGGTACGGACGATGAAGAAATTCAAAACCCACCCACCACCCACTTTGTAGCCACTGTCGACGACTTAACCGACATGCTCGACTTCGACTCCGAAGACATCGACGGTATGGACGCCGATGAAGGAGACGATGAAGAACCAGCGCCTACTAGGTCCTGGAAAGCCACCTCGTCATATGACATATA
Source organism: Triticum urartu (assembly GCF_003073215.2). NCBI lineage: Eukaryota > Viridiplantae > Streptophyta > Magnoliopsida > Poales > Poaceae > Triticum > Triticum urartu. The sequence continues at coordinate 572,191,510 of NC_053025.1, read as the reverse complement.
CATGGTGGACACCCCAAAAGAGGGAGAGGGCGATGGAACAGCAGAGGATGACCCCTCCAAGAAACAGCCCAAGCGCCGGCGTCAGCGGCGCCGCTCAAAATCCCGCCAACACAAAAACGGTGATTCCAGCACGGGAGATAATAATACTCCGGAGAGTGCCGAAGAAAACCCCCTCCAGCAAGGTTTAGCACAGGAGGATGGAGAAGCCAGCCCTCATGAGAGAGCGGCAGACAGAGAGGTCGAGGACGATAATTATATGCCTCCCTCCGAAGACGAGGCAAGCCTCGACGATGACGAATTCATCATGCCAGAGGATCCCGTTGAGCAAAAGCGTTTCCAACGCAGGCTTATGGCCACGGCAAGAAGCCTCAAGAAAAAACAGCAATAGCTCAGAGCTGATCAAGATTTGCTAGTTGACAGATGGACTGAAGTCCTTGCGGCCGAAGAGCATAAACTCGAACGCCCCTCCAAGAGCTACCCAAAGCGCAGGTTGCTACCCCAATTAGAGGAGGAAGCACTTGATGCGGCCGACCGGCCACCTCGTGGCTGCGACAGAGAGGCCTCCCGGCCCTCCACTCAAGCCGCACCCCGTACCAAGGCACGGGAATATGCGCCGGACTTATGAGACATGTTGGAGGACAAGGCAACGCAAACATGTTCGATCTACGGATCGCGTGGGCACCCCACGGCTCGAGACGGTAAACGTCACGCCGGCCACACACTCGACAGGGCCGAACACAGTAGACAAAGCTCATTGGAGCTACGTCATGATATCGCCCAGTACAGAGGCGCCACACACCCACTGTGCTTTACAGACGAAATAATGGATTATCAAATCCCCGAGGGTTTCAAATCCGTAAACATCGAATCATATGATGGCACAACAGACCCTGTGGTATGGATCGAGGATTATCTCCTTCATATCCACATGGCCCGCGGCGACGATTTTCACGCCATCAAATACCTCTCACTCAAGCTTAAAGGACCAGCTCGGCATTGGCTCAACAGCTTACCAACAGGGTCAATCAGTTGTTGGGAGGACCTGGAAGCCGCATTCCTCGACAATTTCCAGGGCACTTATGTGTGACCCCCAGACGCCGATGACCTAAGTCACGTAATCCAGCAGCCAAAGGAATCGGCCAGACAATTCTGGACACGGTTCCTAACAAAGAAAAATCAAATAGTCGACTGTCCGGACGCTGAAGCCCTAGCAGCCTTCATGCACAATATCCGTGACGAGTGGCTGGCCCGGCACCTCGGACAGGAAAAGCCGAAATCTATGGCAGCACTCACGACACTCATGACCCGCTTTTGCGCGGGAGAAGACAGCTGGCTCACTCGTAGCAACAATATGACCAAGAACCCTGGTAGTTCGGACACCAGGGACATTAGTGGCAGGTCGCGTCGCAACAAGCAGAAGCGCCGCATTAACGGCGACAATGCTGAGGATACGGCAGTTAATGCCGGATTCAGAGGCTCTAAATCCGGTCAGCGGAAGAAGCCATTCAAAAGGAATCCTAGGGGCCCGTCCAGCTTGGACCGAATACTCGACTGCTTGTGCCAAATACATGGCACCCCCGAAAAGCCGGCCAATCACACCAACAGGGATTGTTGGGTGTTCAAGCAGGCAAGCAAGTTAAGCGCTGACAATGAAGACAAGGGGCTGCATAGCGATGATGACGAGGAGCCCCGGCCGCTGAACAACAGTGGACAGAAGGGTTTTCCCCCACAAGTGCGGACGATGAACATGATATACGCAACCCATGTCCCCAAAAGGGAGCGGAAGCATGCGTTAAGGGACGTATACGCGGTAGAGCCAGTCGCCCCAAAGTTCAACCCATGGTCCACCTGCCCGATCACCTTTGATCGAACTAGCATCCATCATGGCGGATTCGCCACATTGGTTCTAGACCCAATTATTGACGGATTTCATCTCACTAGAGTCCTTATGGACGGCGGCAGCAGCCTGAACCTGCTTTACCAGGATACAGTGCGGAAAATGGGCATAGATCCCTCGAGGATTAAGCCCACCAAAACGACCTTTAAAGGCGTAATACCAGGTGTAGAGGCCAACTGCACAGGCTCAGTCACACTTGAAGTGGTCTTCGGATCTCCGGATAATTTCCGAAGCGAGGAGTTAATCTTCGACATAGTCCCGTTTCGCAGTGGCTATCACACACTGCTCGGGCGAACCGCATTCGCCAAATTCAATGCGGTACCGCACTACGCATACTTTAAGCTCAAGATGCCAGGCCCTCGTGGAGTAATTACAGTCAATGGAAACACCGAACGCTCCCTCCGAACGGAGAAGCACACGGCGGCCCTTGTAGCGGAAGTACAAAGCAGCCTCTCCAGGCAGTTCTCCAGTCCGGCCATTAAACGTCCGGACACCGTCAAGCGCGCCCAGAGTAACCTACAACAAGACCGCCTGGCACGTTCCGAGCAGGCGTAGCAATGCGGCCCCAACCCCAACCCTCGCAAAAAGGCGACGCCAGTACTTCGCGTCCATAACTACGCTCTGGAAATACCATGGGCATAGGGGGAGGGGCACCATCACGGCACGCCCAAAACATGGCTTAAACCGCACCAGGGGCTGCTGATTTTTTAGTTTTCTCTTATTTCCAGGACTCTACTCTTCGGAAGGATTGTTCGGCAGTTCAATTGCCACACAAACGATGCAGGGAAGCATACAAGCCATGCCGCATTACGGAAATCCCAGGTGGTCTCTATCACGAGTAGTATACCTGTTTCGCATACTATTCCGCAGCTTGCCCCTGGAGCAGACATGTTAAATAGTCCAACTTTTCGTTTATCGCATTACTTGTATCGTTCTGCTTTGATCGCAGATATTTTTAATAAACAATGCATAGCTTTTGTCTATTTTTTGCATTATATTTTTATAAATAAATGTTCCTTAACGACATGTTGCGCCCGTACAACTTGGTACGGCCAAAATACGCCAGGGGCTTTTAGCACCCCTCAATATGGTGTGAGAAGTCCGAACACTTTCACAAGTGCGGCACCCCGAACTTATAGCACTATATGCATTGGCTTCGAACCATGTCTTGGGTCAATAGTTGGGTTTGCCCGGCTCCTATGTTTTGGTGCCTTACGTTCCGCTATATCGGCTAAGGTAGCACTAGGAGAACCACTGCGATTGTGCCCCAGTTGAGCTGGGTCGAGCACCTCAGTGGAGAAAGCTAAAACTGACTGTCATGATGAAGCGAGAGCCGGTCGCTGTTCGAGAGGTCTTTCGAGTCCCTAAAGACTTATGCCGCTTAGGGCGAGGAGCCGGCTCTGTCCGGCCAAGGCGTGGATAGCGCCCCGAACTCGGTCTTCGGAATACTAGGGGCTTCGCCGAAATTTTAAAATTATAGAATTCTATGGCTAAGTGAGAGTGTTCACGCATTATAGTCCGATTGCCTCGTTCGTTGGGCTGAGCGCCTCCCTCGAAGGACCCAAATATGGGAAAAAGAGCGCCCAGGTTTATCCCCGAACACCCCAGCACTAGCGGCAAGGGGGCAGAAGCCGACGACTCGCCATCTCTCAGTATTGATAAACAGCCGCACAGAAGGTAATATTTTAGATTCAAGCAGCATTGCTTAGCGCATATGAACAAGTTTTCAGCGCACAGGATAACACGAGCGGGTTTTACTCAAAAAATACATCCTTGCTACATTCATCCGCAACAAGGCGGGCACCCTTCAGAACATCCTTATAATAATTCTCGCACTTGCGATGCTCTTTCCCCGGTGGTGGCCCGTCCTTCACAAGCTTCTCCGCATCCAGCTTGCCCCAGTGCACCTTAGCATGGGCAAGGGCCCTACGGGCACCTTCAATGCAGAAGGAGCGCTTGATGTCTTCAAGCCTCGGACAGGCCTCCACCAGCCGCCGCACCAGCCCGAAATAGCTCCCAAGCATAGCCTCTCCAGGCCACAGCCGAACCAGGAGGCCCTTCATGGCCTGTTCGGCCGCCTTGTGGAGCTCGACCAGTTGCTTCAGCTGGTCGCTCAGGGGCACGGGGTGTCCGGCCTCAGCGTACTGAGACCATAACACCTTCTCCGTCGAGCTGCCCTCCTCGGCTCGATAGAATGCGGCGGCATCGGATACACTCCGGGGAAGATCTGTGAACGCTCCTGGAGAGCTCCGAATTCGGGTAAGTAACAGGTAACTCACGTTTATGTGTTTGCTTTTCATAAAGAATGCCTTACCCGCCGCAATCTTCTTCACCTCATCCAACTCCTGGAGGGTCTTCTGGGATTCGGCCTTGGCAGATTTGGCACTTTCAATAGCCACCGCAAGCTCGGACGCCTGCGTCTTCGAGTCACGCTCCAAACTCTCATGTTTTTCCATGAGAGCCTGAAGCTCTTGCCGCACCTTGCCAACCTCGGCCTCATACTTCTCCCGCTCGGTGCGCTCCGAGGCTGAATTCTTCTCAGCCTCGTCCGGCGCTTGCTTAAGGGTCGCCACCTCAGACGTGGCCCCTACAATAGCCATGTTAATCCTGTCATTTCTTGCAATTGCACCTTTTATATATATATATATATTTTACAAGGTATTTCTTACCTTCGTTGTCCTCGAGCTGCTTCTTGGCACGCTCGAGCTCTTGCTCGGACCTTTCGAGGTCCTGCTTTAGCGTGTCCACTTCCGCAGTCAGTGCGGTGGACGCAAGCAGGGTAGCCTGCACATGCATATTGACTCATTTTTGTTAGACTCCTGCGAATTCTATTTGATCCTCTATTCGGCTTGTCTTCCCGAACGCCAAACAGAGCATCAGGGGCTACTGTCTATGCGGTACTATTATTTACACTTTCTTTACTTACCTCGAAGCCTGTCAAAAGGCTAGTACAAGCTTCAGTCAGTCCATTTTTTGCGGACTGAAACTTCTGGACCACCGCACTCATAATAGCACGGTGCTCCTCATCGATGGAGGCGCCTTGGAGCGCCTCCAGCATATTGTCCGGCGCCTCCGGTTGGACGGAGGCCGCCAGCCGGTGGACTTGCTCCTCTTGGAAGGAGGTCCCCCGCCGGACTCTGGAACCTTTGAAAGTTCCGGAGCGGTGTCCGGCCTAGAGCCGGACTTGGAGCCCTGGGGGGTTTCATCCCCCTTACTCCTGGAGTCCGGGAGGTCGCCTCGCGGCGCCTCCAGGATTACCTCCTCCCGGATTGGAACCTGTTGGGACAACACTTCGGTGTCGTCCGTAGGGCGGGGGGAGGAAGTCGTCGAAAGTGAGTTCATGTCCGACGAGTCCAGTGAGCCGCTCGACGACGCGTCGAGCCGGTCTTTGGGTGGGCTGCATAAACACATTCGACATAAGGGAAAGCTGTGAAATAAACGAATACTATGAATTACTCCGGTATCCGGATACTTACGATTTTGCCAGGGGCTTGGCCCTGGGCTGCCACTCATCTCCGTCGTCGTTGGCGTCGGCAGAGTAGTCCGGAGGAAGGGTTTTCCCCTTCTTGGACCCTCCGGCCTCCTCAGAGAGGGAGGCCTTCCTTTTCTTCCCTTCCCCCGCTGGAGGGGGAGGGGTCTCTTCTTCCTCCTCCTTGTCTTCACGGGAGGAGTGCGTCCTGGATTCGTCGGATGACGAATCCGACACCTCCGGGCATCGGGCACTCTTTCAAGTCCTCGTGGCCTTCTTCTTGACCTTCTTCTCTGGCACCACATAGGGTGCCGGAACCAGCAGCTTCGCCAAGTGAGCATCCGCTGGGCCTTTGGGCAAAGGAGCCGGACAGTTGATCTGTCCGGACATCACCTGCCAATCCTGTCAAAGGTAAGGGAGTTTAGATCCCGCATAGAGTCAAACTATGGAAAACTGATACCCTGTATAAGGAAAAAACAGCTTACCGCGAGCGCGTGACGCTGCGCGCTGAATCCGCGATCCTCGGTAGCGGATGCGGGAGCCTCGGCGCCCTTGAAAAGCATCCTCCAGGCATCTTCGTACATCGTGTCGAAGAGCCTGTTTAGAGTTTGATGCTGCGCCGGGTCGAACTCCCACAGATTGAAGGCCCGTCGTTGACACGGGAGGATCAGGCGGATGAGCATAACCTGGACTATGTTAACAAGCTTGAGCTTCTTGTTCACCAGGGTTTGGATGCATGTTTGGAGTCCGGTCAGCTCTCCTTTTTTACCCCAAGACAGGCCTGTCTCCTTCCAGGAGGTGAGCCGCGTAGGGGGGGCGGATCGAAACTCAGGGGGTGCGACCCATTCGCGTCGCGCGGCTCAGTGACGTAAAACCACCATGATTGCCACCCCTTCAGGGTCTCCACAAAGGAGCCCTCGAGCCACAGGACGTTGGCCATCTTGCCAACCATGGCACCGCCGCACTCCGCCTAGCTGCCGCGCACCACCTTTGGCTTGATGTTGAAAGTCTTAAGCCATAGGCCGAAATGGGGGCGGATGCGGAGGAACGCCTCGCACACGACGATGAACGCCGAGATGTTGAGGACGAAGTTCGGGGCCAGATCGTGGAAATCCAGGCCGTAGTAGAACATGAGCCCCCGGACAAATGGATGCAGAGGGAAGCCCAGTCTGCGGAGGAAATGAGGGAGGAATACCACCCTCTCATGGGGCCTAGGAGTGGGGATGAGCTGCCCCTTTTCGGGAAGCCGGTGCGCGATGTCGCTAGCCAGATATCCGGACTTCCTCATCTTTTTGATGTGTCCCTCCGTGACGGAGGAGACCATCCACTTGCCTCCCGCTCCGGACATGACTGGAGAAGGTTGAGGTGGTAGTGCGGACTTGAGCGCTGGAGCTCGGGTGCGCAAGAATGGATAGGCAAAGGAGGAAGAAGGCGTGGGTGAAAAGGTGGATCCTTATCCCCTTATATGGGTGGACGCAACTACGTGTCCCCACCAGCCTAGTAAAACTCGCTTATCTCCACGCGCCGCTATCAATGGCGCGGTTGGGTTACCCACGCCTGTATTGATGAGAATCCCGGAATAAGGGGACACGATCTCTGCTTTAACAAGACGTGCCAAGGAAACCGCCTCGCATAACGCACTAAGATGGGACAGTAAAATGGTTCGAATAAAAGCTTGGCCGTGGTGTGATGTCACACTACGGAGTATGTCAGCAGATTAGATTTGTGTAAATATTATTCTCTCTATGGCAATATGTGGAAACTTATTTTGCAGAGCCGGACACTATCTTTGTGTTCAAAATCTTCTATGAAGTGCTTGGAGGAGGAACCCGCCTTGCAATGCCGAAGACAATTTGCGCGCTGGACTCGTCGTCATTGAAGCCTGGTTCAGGGGCTACTGAGGGAGTCCTGGATTAGGGGGTGTTCGGATAGCCGAACTATACCTTCAGCCCGACTCCTGGATTATGAAGATACAAGATTGAAGACTCCGTCCCGTGTCCGGAAGGGACTTTCCTTGGTGTGGAAGGCAAGCTTGGCGATACAGATGTTCAGATCTCCTACCATTGTAACCGACTCTATGTAACCCTAACCCTCTCCGCTGTCTATATAAACCGGAGGGTTTTAGTCCGTAGGACAACATACACATCAACAATCATACCATAGGCTAGCTTCTAGGGTTTAGCCTCTCTGATCTCGTGGTAGATCTACTCTTGTACTACCCATATCATCAATATTAATCAAGCAGGACGTAGGGTTTTACCTCCATCGAGAGGGCCCGAACCTGGGTAAAAGTTCGTGTCCCTTGCCTCCTGTTACCATCTGGCCTAGACGCACAGTTCGGGACCCCCTACCCGAGATCCGCCAGTTTTGACACCGACACTTCCTCTTTAAGAAGTATAGCCATGTATATCTTGAGTAGTCGTCCACAACTAAATCTGGCAATGGTTTTTTGATTAACTGGCGCCAATAGTTTGATTTTCTTCTCTGGGCTTGATTGGTTTGGGTTGTGATGGGCTCAACCTCTCACTAGTTTAGTTTGGTTTTGGTTTGCATAGGAACGAGTTGGGTATGGCTGGGTGTGGGGCTAAATGGTTTGGTCGCTAACAGTTACTAATCATGGTTCAGAACCATTCTAGGACTGGTTTCGTCGTCCGTGCAACTGGTAGAAATGTTTGTTCTGCTCACGGACTTGGTGCAGTCCATGTTGGATAGCTAGCTAGCTACCAGTACTCAATTTGATCCATCCATCCATTTTCTCGATTGCGTGTCATGCATGATGTCATGTATGTATGTACACGAGTGGAGGAATGAAAAGACCGATAGTTGAAACGAATCAAACATATGAGAGATTGTACGTGCACTCTCGCCATCACATGCTCAGGACCTGCACCATCCACCTTTTCGACCAGCTGCTACTACCCGAGGTGGGGGGGACATAACAATAGTTTGATTTGGTTTCAACCAAAAACTAAGAACTAGTTTGAACCCATAGATTGAAGAGTGGTTTGGTTTTGGTTGAGGTGGACAGAGCATATGGTTTGGTTTGATTTTGGTTCTGCGCCATCATTTGAGGTGTGGTTTAGTTCTGGTTCAAACTCCATAGTGATTGGTTATAGTTTAGGTTTGGTTCAGTTGTAGAACCATTGCCAGGTTTATCCATAATCACCAAGCAATACTTTCTTCCACCAAGACTATCAAAGGATGGAGAACCAAAGAGATCCATGTGAAGGACCTCCAAGGGCCTCTTTGAGTAGATGATAGTCGAGGGTTGGTGAGCTATCCTCATGTAACTTTCCTTCAATACAAGCACTGCAAGCATGATCTTTGGCAAAACTCACATTTGTTAGTCCACGGATGTGATCCCCTTTGAGGATACTTTGCAAAGATCTCATATTGACATGGGCTAGTCGGCGATGCCAAATCCAACCCACATCAACTTTAGTCATTAGGTATGTCGCGGTCTTAGTGGGTCGCTCCGAAAAGTTCACCACATAGAGACCATTCTCGACATGCCCAACAAAAGCTACTTTAAGAGTCTTGCTCCACAAAAGGGCCACGGTATCAAGATCAAAGAATGTTGCAAAGCCCATAAGTGCAAGTTGACGAATGGAAAGCAAATTGTATGCAAGAGACTCAACAAGCATGGCCTTATCAATAGATAAATCTTGAGAGATGATCACCTTGACAAGTCTCAATACCTTAGATGTTGAAGCATCACCGAATTGGACATGGGTGGGCATAGATGGAATTGGGTGCACATCCACCACCAAGTCCTTGCTCCTATGAATTCTTGCTTTAACGCTTCGATAACATACTTATCATCAGGTATCTTCGGGAGTGGGGCTCGCCCTCAACAGATATTGTCTTTGCTTCAACTGATGTCGTGTCAACTGCGGTGATTTGTTGCTCCACTGTCGAGCAACCATGACACCCCATCGGAAGCAAACTCCTACAAGAGATCAATGCTTGGATTTAGGTACCCATTTTTAATGGGTCCTTTGATGTTAGTAATAAGGGTCTTAGGAACCCAAATAGACCATTCTATGTACGCATAATAAGAACCAACAAATTTGGCATAAACATGCCCATCACTAACTCGACCCAAAACATAAGAGGGGTTAAAGTCGTCGGCTTTGTTGGTAGGGCGGTTTTGCCCTTCTTGGCATTACCACCCAACTCCTTGTTATTCTTCTCATGAGTACCCTCACCCACGTTGATAAAGGTTTCCTTGAGCAGAAGAGGTCGCTTGGTCTTCTTCTTCTTCTTCTTCTTCTTTGACTTGGGTACAAACCCAAGTCCTTCCTTTCCCACAGCTTCCTTTTGATTACTCAAAAGGTCACTGAGGTTCTTCTTGCATTGTATGCGAGTCACAAGGCCCTTCTCAAGTTGCTCTTTCAACTTGGCATTTTCCTCCACAAGATGCACATGCTCACAACAAGGGTTAGTAGCATGGGCATTATCAATTATAACAAAAGGAGGCACGTGGAAATCTCCTTGGTTAGCTTCACTTGGAGTTGATCATGAGACTCCTTGAGAGAAGCATGAACACCCTTCAAGACCTTGTGAGCCTTGTCAAGTGTATCAAACTCTTCCTTGAGTCTATCATGGCCAACCCCAAGTGCAACTTTCTCGGATTTAAGTACACGAGTAAGAACAATAGCATTATCAAGATCTTTTTGCAATTTAGAATGATCAATGTTGTGTGACTCCACAATAGTCAAACGAAGATCTCGCTCTTCCTCTAAAGCAATGGAAAGATCCACAATCTCAACGGCATAGTCACGACTGTGCCCCTCCAACTTGGAGACATTATCCTCATGGGACTCAATGATGTCATTGACCTCACCAAGTTGTTCCAAGAGATCAACAAAGTGCTTCTTGGATTCACCCTTGAGCTTACTCATGAACTTAGTAAACTCATTCTCATCAATATTCACAACCTCACTATCATCAACACAATCTAACAATGAAGGAGTAGTAGTGCTGGTGGTTTTGATGTTTGAGGTTACCTTGTTGATACCTTTGGCCATGAGACACTTGGCAATGGTGTTCTCATTGGGGGTGTCGAAGAGCGGCACCTTGGAGGGGGAAGATGTGGCAATGGCCACAATTGTCATTGCCATTTCTTCTCCACTTGTGTCTTCATCATCATCATCGGAGGCATACTCTTCATGTGCCACCAAGCCCTTTGGAAGTATCTTCTTGGTGAAGTTGTTCTTGCTTAGCAAAGATTTGATGTCTTTGGGAATGAGTTTGCCACCATTGTATTCCCTATTCTCATAAGGACACTCCTCCACAAGGTGACTCACATTGCCGCAATTGTAGCAAGTCCTCACTCGTTGCTTGTTCGTGAGCCACTTGAGTTGTTCTTGGTGAAGTTGGGCCTTGAGTTCCTCTTGTTGCCCCAAAATTGCCTTAATGCAAGAGACATGTGCTCATGGTAAGCATATTTGGTGCCCTTGGGGCAACTATACTCTTCTTCCTCCTCTTCTTCTTCTTCTTCCGGAATGGCTTTGGCCTTCAAGGTAAGAATGGGTGAGCTTTTATTTGACTGAACACGAGCAAGAGCATTTTCGGTGGTCTTGTTCATGATGTTCATGGCAACAAACTCATCCAACACTTCACTTGAGGTTAAGGTGTGGAAATCCGACCTTTGATGAATCACGGAGGACATGGCCTTGTTGAATGGCATGATGGCCTTGAGAAACTTGCGTTTGATCCAATTGCCATCTATATCCTTGCTCCCATGGTCTTGGAGAGCAACTGCAAGAGTTGTCACCCTCCAGTAGAGATCACGCGGATCCTCATCTTTTAGCATCACGAATTCATAGGCCTCATCAAGGACCACTTCAAAGTTGGACCGTTGGATCCTTGAGCTTCCCTTGTACAAAGATATGATGTGTTCCCAACAATCCTTTACACGAGTGAAGGGACGCAAGTGACATAGATCTTCAGGAGGAACCGCATCTTGAAGGATGAACAAGGCGGAGTGATTGTATTGATTGTCCACTTCTTCTCTTGGGGTGAGTTTGTTTGGATAATGTGGGTAGAAGCCTTGCTCAATGAGTCTCCAAAGGTTTGTTGATCTGTGATTCAAATGAGACTTGATGCGAAAAACAAAATTAGCAAAAAAAAACCCTTAACAAGCTTAGTAGGAGGGCCAAGATGATTAATGCGCGGTGTAGGGACCGGTCCTCCATAGACCGGGGGAGGGGGAACCGAGGCAAAGGTTCTCGTCCCATTCTTGTCATGAGGGGAAGAAACCTGAGTACCTTTAGCCGTTTCCATGGCGGAATTGGCCTCCGACTCCGATGCGGTGGGATTAACCACAAGCAAAGTATTGAGAGAGGCTTTTAACCCCTCAAGCAATTCTTTCAGCATGGACTTGACTTCGGTCGTCATGGACGTCTTAAGTGAAGACACATCTTCATTTAAGTCATCACGTGTGATCGAAGTCAACTCCACAGCCTCGGGCACTTTCTCCCCGGTGTCAACCATACTCTTCGGGTGGTGAAACCCTTAATAAAGAGACGCAGCTCTGATACCAATTGAAAGGATCGATATGGTTGACTAGAGGGGGGTGAATAGGCAACTACCAATTTTTAGTTTTTCTTAACGAATTAGCACTACTGTAGGATGCTACTAACGCGACACTACGATCAGAGACCCTTCGAGAAACTGTGTGCGATGCAATAATCGCAAACGGTGCTGTATGAAAACCGTCAGAAATATATAAAATGTTTGCGATGACGGATGCATCAAACATGGTTCAGGTTTAGTTGCATGTTCGATGAAGGGCATACGGTTCAGTTCAATTAACTGTTTGTGATGAGGAGGAACAAAATAAACGGGCAGCCAGATGAAGGCGTGTGTGATACACAGCATACGGTTCACTCGGATGATGGGCATATGCTTCAGCGAGATCAAGGTGTGTGTGATTAAGGGCATATGCTTCAGAAGGATTAACTGTTTGCGATTAGGCAACATAACAGAAATGGGTCAGCCAGATCAAAGTGTCTGCGATTGATGGCATACACTTCACATGGTTGAATTGTTTGCAATTAGCCACAACAAACGGAAACAGTTAGATAGATCAACGTGTGTGCGCTAGACAGGCACACACATTCTAATTAAAAGAACCGTGCGCGATGGTGCTGACATTGCCTATTGCGGTGCACCCTATGGTGCAAACGCCACGTACGTGGCCGAGAAGGCGTACGTGCCAACGTTACGCCTTCCGGGAATAGTACCGCACTTATAACCGTCAGTAAATTTTGAGCATGCATCCCATCACATTCCAAATTACGAACCTGTTCACACCGATCAAAACTTAAACGGTTTCCCACTTAGGAGCATATTACTACGCGGTTATAAATACTACTACTCCAAGATGACTGCACATTCCTCCTCAACTCCTCATCCACAAAAAGTCAAAAACAAACAAGTCATTCATCATCGTTCCCTTGCGTCCGCCATGGCCAGCGTGAGTTCTGGGTCGAGAGATTTCCACCAGGGAGAGGCGAGCCTAGAAGCGGGAGCACGAGAGATGTCCCGCCTCGCCGCGAAAGCAGCCAACATGTCCCGCCGCACGGCCGTAGCAGCAGAGAGGTCCCGTCGCGCCGCCGAAGCAGCACGGAGGACCCGCCGTGCCGTCGATGCAGCAGACTGGTCCGGCCGCACCGCGGAAGCAGAAGAGATGTCCCGCCGCGCCGCGAATGCAGTAAAGATGTCCTTCCTTTCTGCGGCGGCCTGGGAAAATGCCTCGCGGGCAGGCGAGGACTCTTACAGGCGCATGCGTGCCCTCGTCCTTAGGCAGATGGATCAGATCTCCAGGTGGGCGAGGTTGCAGGATGACCTACAAGCCTCATTTGAACAGTCTACCGACGTCATCCGACAACTAAATGAAAGCAATGCGAAGCTCCGGGCCAAGCGCGACCTGCTGAGGGTGAAGATCGTCGGAAGTGCGAAGCAGCAGGAGCAGACCACTGCCTTGTTGACGAGGACCGACGTCATTGTCGAGAAACTTATGGACGAGAATGCCATGCTGTGCATCGAGTGCAGAAGGCTGGTGGAGGAATCCGTGGATGCTCTCAACCAGCATCTTGAGGACAAGAAAGAGCTCGTCGCCGCCCGCCGCGGAGACTGGTTGTCTTCCTTCTTATTTTGCCCTTGTGTATATCGGGCGTTGCCACATGTGGCTTTTTTAATTATGTTTATAAATATGTAAGACAATTATTATCCAATGTCATCGTCCTTATATTCATCATGCTTGCTATAAGTCGCAGTCGATGCTATATAGGTCCGTCGGATCTTACATCAAGATCCGTGCAAAACTTTCTTTTCAGATTTTCATTTTTCTCTCTTAAATCTCAGTCTAGTGAGACATATAGCCACGCCGTAGAACAGGTGCTCGGGCGCCATTAATGGAGACGTTGGGAGGGAGGTGCGCGGCGGGTAGCGGTCAAAAGGGCTCTCCTTCCGATGAGCACCGGCAGGTGTCTGATCGCACGCCTCTCGTACTCAAATAGCTACCCCGCACGACACCTCCTAGCCAATAAAAAAAGGGGACGCGTGGCCGCACGTAATTGGTAAGTCGAACATCCACGGATTCAATAATACTTGTGTTTCCACTTTGTAACGTGACAACACTTGTTCCAAAATGACTCTGTTGATTGTTAATGTGTGCGTCTTCGCAAATCAGACAGAAAAATTACCACAGCATGTTGGTGCCATGTCATGAGACCATGCCAAGTTTCATGATTTTCAGGCGTGTTTTGGAATTACAGGAATTAAAAAACCAAGTTTCTCAATCTTTCCGGCCGAGCCACGACGCCCAGATGTTTGAATTTCACTCCCATCTCTTGCATGGGACTTACAAATTCACCCAAAGACACACATGTGATTTTTCAAACAACTTTGGTGCATTGGAGCATGTGCTTGTAGCTCAAATTTGAATTATGCACATTAAATGCCCAAAAACTCAATTAATGTATAAAAAAGGCCAAACGAACCCGGAATAATTCTGAAATTTAGCATATTGGTGCCATGTCATGAGACCATGCCAAGTTTCATGATTTTCAGGCGTGTTTTGGAATTACAGGAATTAAAAAACCAAGTTTCCCAATCTTTCCGGCCGAGCCACGACGCCCAGATGTTTGAATTTCACTCCAATCTCTCTTACATGAGACCTAGAAATTCACCCAAGGACACACATGTGATTTTTCAAACAACTTTGGTGCACTGGAGCCTGTGCTTGTAGTTCAAATTTGAATTATGCACATTAAATGCCGAGAAACTTAATTAATGTAAAAAAGGCAAAACGAGCCCAGAATAATTCCAAAATTTAGCATGGTACTTCTATTTGGTCTAATCTGGCTATGTAAAAAAATTAAGGCGGGAGAAGGCAGTGTATGTATGTCGTTTCGCACACAGAGGTGACACATTCCTTCTCGGAACCATGAGCATTCTTGAGGGAAGCTCCGGTTAGCAAGAAACTGTCACAGCCCTAGAATTGTTTGCAGATAGTTGCATCAGTGAGCATCATGCATCCTATTATTTTCAAGAAACTTGAAATGAGGAAATTGAAAGCCTCAGAAATCATTTTAAAAGAAGGGCAAGAACCCTTTAAATTGCATTCATTGTTTCCAAAATGACTTCATAAATGTTTGATAATTTTGGCAAGGCTTTGAGACCAAACCAAAAATAGTGAACATTTTTGAAGGAATTATTTTGGGACTTTGAAATTAAATCAATAAGTATTTGAGTTTTGGATTATATTCATTTTTTATAGAATATAATTCAAAAGGCCCTGGAATTATTTATGTGCCTCTGGAAAAGTCCATAATGGCAACATAAAAATATCCAGAAGGTTTTTCCCTATTTTGAATTTATTTTGAATTTTGAATCCGTGGCAAAATGAATAAATAAAAACAAAACAAAACAGAAATAAAACAGAGCAGAGGCCTACCTAGAGCCCACTCACCTGTGGCCTGGCATTGTTGCTGGCAGCCCAGCCCACCAGGCAACATGCCAGTCATCCCCTTCCTCCCGCCAGTGTGCATTGTGCGTGGCGCACGCACAGGAGGCGAGGGCCACCTCCTGCTTGCCACCTCCCGAGCGTCCCCGTGCCCATCCACATCGCCTGGGAGATGCCCCACATCCCCCTCTGCCTTTCCCCTCACCCTCTCCTCTAGCCCCCTCCCCGAGCACGCCGAGAGGGCTCCGCCGTCGTCGTGCTTCACCCGCGTGGCCATCGCCACCCTTTCGTCGCGCCGTCGTGTCTGGAATCTCCGCCGACGAGCACCATGCCTCCACGCAGAAGGAAACAAGCCGGAGAGCTCCACTTTGCCGCCATCTAGTCGTCTTCAACCTCGGCACCCGTTGGATGCCGCTCGTTGATTCACGCGCTAGAGGTCGTCCCCGAGCCCGCTGAACCGCTCTCCGACCTCACTGTGAGCGCCTCTGTTGATTCCCCCTAACCTCGTGGCCCTTTGCTCGTTGTACCCGTCGTTTCACGACGCCCATAGCAAACCGCCGCACATGCTCGTCGCCGGCATCCTCCGATGAGCATTTGGTCATGCCATGGTGCCCGCTAGCCTCTCTAGAGCCCGCAGGCCACTTCGGGCATGCTAACCCGCCCGAGCACCCGCTCTAGGGCCGTCGTCGCACCTGACCGAGCTTCGGTCGCCGCCGCCGACATTGCTGCCGTCTTTGCAGACCACCCCAGCACCTCCCACCACCACCACCCGACGCGCCGCACCGCCAGCTCGCCGTCGCCGCAAACCACGCGCGAAACGGTGCTCTGTAGCGCCGTCCCGACCAACGCCGGCGAGCCACCGCCACGGGATTTGGTCACCGGCGGCAAAACGCCGTTCCCTGATGTGGCACTAGCTCAATTAGCGCCTAATTAACCCCCCTCTCACTGACAGCGGGCCCCAGGCCTGGTCAAACCCCAGTCAGCGCTGGGTTTGACAAGGATTAGCCCTGTGTCGCTGAAGTGTGGCCCCCACATGTCAGGTTTGACCTGGGTCAACCCAGTTGACTGCTGACGCAGGCATGACGCAGTGCTGACGCAATTAATGATTTTCTGGTTTTAAAAATAATCAGGAAATTCCAGAAAATATCCAAAACTTCTAAAAATCATAGAAAATTAACCGTAACTCCAAATGAAAAGATTTATATATGTAAAATGATTAGAAAAATCCAATCTATCCATCTGTACTAGTTTCATGCATGTTAGAGCAACCTAACCTTTATGTTTAGATGAAACAAGATAATGCACTTATATGAGTTCATAGTTTAGGCTTATATTTGAATCTTTGATTCACATAAGCTCAAACCACCGTGGTTTTAGTTGCATTAGCTCAAAACACATCATATTGACATGTCATGATCATGCATCATATTGTGCATTGCATTGAATGTGTTCTTTCTGTGTTTGCCGGTGATTGTTCCCCCTCAGTAGACGTATGTTCCGACAATGAATTCAATGACACCGATGAAGAGCTATATCATCTTCAGAAGTGCCAGGCAAGCAAAACCCTCTTGTTCATTCCGATACAATCCCACTCTCTCGCTATTGCTCTCTTTTACTACATTAGGACAACAACGATTCAACGGTTACATGCTGCGGTAGTTGAACCCCTTTCCTCTGCATGACCTGTCATTGCCACAGTAAATAGATGAAACCAACTAGCATGAGTAGGAGTTGTTTTGAGCCCTGATGTGACTACTCATTCATGCTTGTTTGTCATGCCTGCTATTGCTTAGAGTTGTGTCAGGTCTGATTCATCGGGGATGAATTGGAAAGTTGTGAACATGTCCTACTGTGTGTGAGCTAAGTGTGTTGAACACGATTTGGTAAAGGTATCGATGAGAGGCCATGTAGGAGTACATGGTGGGTTGTTTCATTGGAACCGTCCTTAAGCACCGAGATCTGTATGTGTGATTCAAGAACCAGCTACTACCATGCATTGGGCCCGAAACCAATGGACCCTCTCGGCTTCTTAACCACCCTAGTCCTCTGTCCAGGAGTTGCAATTAGTTTCTGGTGTTTATAGGATATGTGTTGGTGGCCGTGCGTAGCACTGACCCTAGGGGTGGGCTATGATGCGGTAGATACACCGTGGCACGGTGTACCGAGTCGCCCGTTTGGTGTCTCGGGAACCCTGTACACATCGTTCGGGGCCGTATGTGGAAACCTCGGCCGGACTCCCTGCAGATGGAACCTGGATATGCAATAAACCTGGACTAGAGACTTGAGTGTTTAGGTAGGCCGTGGCCGACACCCTCGTTGGGCTTCCGCTTGAAGGTTGCCGAGTACATGTCGTGTAAACGACGGTAAGTGGTGAGAGCGTGTATGAAGAAGTACACCCCTGCAGGGTTAACATCATCTATTCGAATAGCCGCGTCCGCGGTAAAGGACTACTTGGTTGCCTATATAGTTCATAGACAAGTGAAAGTGGATACTCTAAAATGCGCAAGATAAGCGTGAGTGCTGTGGATGGCGTTCTCGTAGGGAGACGGGAGCGGATCCATAGTGGTGTGTTGATATGGTGAATATGTGGACTCGTGTGCGCCACCTCAAAAGAGTTACTTCTAGACTTAGTTTAAGATAGCCACCGAGTCAAAGCTGGCTTGCTGCAGTTAAACTCCACCACCCCCTTTGTTGATACCGATGCATATGTAGTTAGTTCTGATGTAAGTCTTGTTGGGTACATTTGTACTCACGTTTTCCTATTTTATGTTTTGCAGAGAGATGTCAGTCTCGCTAGTAGTTCCGTGTGGATGTCGATGTTTAGCTTGATACCTCAGCTACGATCTTGTGCCCTCGGTAGGGTCTTGTAGATAGTCAGACTTCTCAGCCTTTTTCATTTTAGATGTCTGTACTCAGACATTTAAGCTTCCGCATGTGCTTTGATTTGTATGCTATGATTGTTGGGTCATGAGACCCATGTTTGTAATATCTCGCTCCTCGGAGCCTAATGAATAAATACTCTGAGTCATAGAGTTTTGTTGTGATGCCATGTTGTATTTGCACATATCGAGCATATTGTGTGTATGTTATTGAAATGCTTGGTATGTGTGGGATCCGACAACCTAGTTGTTTATCCTTGGTAGCCTATCTTATGGGGAAATGTAGTCTTGTGCTTCCATGAGCCATAGTAGTCCGCTACAGCCCGGTTCACCAGAGTCTTGCTAGCCCAGCACTACTGCCCCGAAACACTTGACTGGCCGGCATGTGATTCACCTCGTTCCTATGTCTGTCCCTTCGGGGAAAGGTCACATGGTGACATTTGGAGTCCTACCTAGCCTACTACAGCCCGGTTCACCGGAGTCCTGTTAGCCCAGTGCTACAGCCCGGATTCGCACGCTGTTGACCGACATGCTCAATGTTGATTCATGTATGCCTGTCCCCGTAAGTTAGTGCCACTTTGGGTTCACAACTAGTCATGTAGGCCCGGATTCTCTATCATATGGATGCTAGCGACACTATCATATACGTGAGCCAAAAGGCGCAAACGGTCTTGGGCCATGGTAATGCGACACCCGTGGGAATACCATGTGTGAGGCTGCAAAGCGATATGAGGTGTTACCGGCTAGATCGATGTGACTTGGAATCGGGGTCCTGACAGCGTTGGTATCAGAGCCTGACTGCCTGTAGGATTACCAAGCCAAACTAGCCGAAGTCGTGTCTAGAAATGCTTTAGTTATGTAAGGGAATTGATTGTGGAAGGGAACGTAAGGCTCTTTTTACTCCTTATACCTTATGCCTTCTGATCTGAGTCACCCTCTTCTCTTCTACGGGGATTAAGAACTAGGCTTCTCATCTTTCTATCAGGATCACGTGTTACTAATCCGTAGATTCATAGGATTGTTGGTCTCAAGCCTCAGTTCAGTTTCTACTACTCCAGTGTGTTGTTAAATGGCCTCAGAACCCTGATATGATGTTGTTGAGTGGTTATGCCACCATTTTGCAGGATGTCTCAAATATTTTTGAGCATTTACAGCCGTTATGCTGTCCGAGTCATCCCAGGTTTCTAAATAGTCTGATGCATCTGCAAATCCCTTCTTTCCGTTCCTGGTGTCCCTTTGGGCCAGTTCAACCACACTAATCGATGAGTTGAGGTACTCTATTGCCTCGACATATATGTTGGAGCTATTATTATGACCCTAGGTGTCTTAGGGAGTCACCTAGTAATCTAGCAATGCTTTGTATTCCCAGTGTGATGATTCTGGCCATTAATCCTGAAGCATCCCGTGATGCCATTAGTTAGTAGGCATTCTATTCCTGGGTTTTTGAACCCGAGATTCACCCTACTTACTTCATGTTGATAGTGTTTGCTCGTTCCTTTAGGTTATTAGTAACCTTTGCATTAGTCCTCGAGGTCCGTGGTATTTCCTTCTTCCAAATACTATGAACCACTTATGGCAGAAGTTTGTTGGATCAAAAGATCACAATCAGAGTGCTCTTGATGAGTTCTTTGTTCTACATTGTGAATCTGCCAGTTCTACCTTTCTGCATGGGTTATCCAGAAGAAATGTTGAGCTTGCTCGACATACTAATCCATGCATCCACAACTCATAAAATCATATGTTCTTTGAGTTGTCCCTCATTAGTTGTTTTTTTGACCTCCATCTATCAATTTGTAGTCAGGAGTAGTCGTGCACTCGTGTTATCGATGCCTATTACTCTTGTGGTTCGTCAAGCCATTCTATTCCAGAATGACTAGGAGAAACAGACTCCAGTACCTCATCCATATCTAGGATTGGGTCAAAGCAGTTGTAATCCGCAAATCAAATGCCAATCCAGCTTTTGATTTTGTTCTACCTTGGAGTATTACCATCTTTATATCAAGAATGTCATAGAAATTGCACACCATCCTATGAACTCTTGATACAGTGATACTTCTTGCCATCATTATTCATTCCTTGGTCCCCATGTTATCTGACAAGTGAATCATGATGCATGAAATCTATACTCCTAGCAACTCCGTTGCTTGGTAGTTAATGGACAATAATTTCATTCTTAGCGTGTTGGTTACAGAATCATCATCCTAAGATTGATCGTGCTACCTAGCCTTATTCCCAGTGCACTTTTCGATCAATGAGTTAGGATTGTGTCAATCCCTTGCTCTTTTGATCATATCATCTTGCCTCGAAAGCAAGATTGCTCCCGAGATTAATAACATTTCGGTGGTTTGTGATTTTCTGAATATCTTCTGGGAAGTGTTACCAGGTTGTCACCTGACCGCTATGTTGAGTTCGTGATCAAGTTGGTTTCTTGTAAACCACTCCTTCTCCAAGAATCCATGTTGGATACCCCTGAGCTAGTTGGTTAAGCTAAACAACAACTTGGAGAGTTGGAAGATAAAAGCTTGTCTGACTTAGTTCGTGTTAAGGGATAACTTTTATGTGTGTGTGTGTTGAAGAAAGATAAAATCTTCATCGATTGGTCCTCGTGATAAGTTATTGGATCTATTGTCTTATCCAAACTTTGATTTGAGTGTGGGCTATCCTCAAATCAAATCAGAACCAACGATGTTCGTAATGTTGTCTCACTCGTGGTTGATCCCTCGGGCATACACCATTACATCATTTGGTCTGACCAATGCTATCACCATGTTCACTTAATTACGGAATTCCATCTATATGGAAGCCTGGATGGTTTGTTGTTGAGCCCATTGACAACAATTTCATCTTGTCCATGATTCATGTTGACCACGTAAATTAGTGTTGGAAACTTTGTAAGCAATGCTTCGTGCCCCGTTCATGAAGCTTATGCTTGGATGGAAGAAGTGGCTTCCTCGAATTCATTCACATTCTATGCAAGTTGCCGCCGTGAATACGAGAAAGATTGTTTTTGCTTCCTCTGGAATCATCCCAAGTTAGTCACGCATGTGCGAAGTACTCTATGGTTTGATAGGTTGGCCGCCTCCATTCTATATGTGTTTCCTAGCACAGCAAGCCACTGAATGACTTGTTCAAGGAGAAGAAGTTCCTTCTAAAGAGCATGCCTTATGCAAGGACTTTGATATCCTAGACGATGGTTCCCCACCAGAACTCGGTGGTGTTTTATTATAAGACTACTACGTGGTCATGCTTGTCTGGGACATCGTGTTCACATGTGTGTAGCAGAACCAGCTCATGTTTTGGAGCTTACTACCATAGTTTGTTTCCCAAGAATCTCGCAACGTCATCTCGAATAATTGTGTTGTGAACTTTCCTTCCAAACATGATGAGTCTGGAATATTCTGACACCAACCAGATCTGAATCTCAGGCAGATATGATGGTTGGAACATTCCCGACATTTGCATTTTGTTCCCAGCTTGCACCGCCTTGTGCCAATTTCCCATGGGCTGCCCTTATCAGTAATTATTGTTTAGGATCATCTTTAGAAGTGGTCCTACCATGGGTCCCATCCATTTCCGATGATAAGAAAAAATCATCCATTGCGTTGTCTTCAACAAGGTAGTCCACATCATCCATTCTAGTCAGGGTATGTCATTCTTTCGAACTCCTTCAAACGATTGCTCGAGATTTTCCCTAGGCTGGTATAGAGAATTTTATTGATCTCTAGATCAAAAGTAATTCTTTTTGCCACTTAAGGGATAATTCTACGAGTCATCCTTCTCTAGGGTGTCTCGTTATGGTATCATGGCAACTCAAATCCTCGCTACGTTGACAACCGTTCACCACCCTCTTAGGTGTGGCATTGTTGTCTACCTAGTGAACCCTCGTCATCTATTCCACTCCACCCCTCTATATGTGTACTTTGTGTCTCAGCTCGAGAGATGTTTCAATGTCTCACTCTGTGAGTTGATCCTGAGTTGTTCGATCTTCGATACGATCGATCCTTCTAGAGTTTTCTCTTTCCTCTCATTGTCATGTTAGTTGGAGTTCTCGGGGCAAGACATCGAGACAATGATGGTGATCGAATCAACGTTCTTATGAAGTGCCACCTGGATCATGAAGATCATGTTAGTTTGCGTTCCCCCTTCTTTTTTTTCCCATGCTTGAATCTCGGGACGAGATTCTTGTTTAGTGGGGGTGAGTTGTCACAGCCCTAGAATTGTTTGCAGATAGTTGCATCAGTGAGCATCATGCATCCTATTATTTTCAAGAAACTTGAAATGAGGAAATTGAAAGCCTCAGAAATCATTTTCAAAGAAGGGCAAGAACCCTTTAAATTGCATTCATTGTTTCCAAAATGACTTCATAAATGTTTGACAATTTTGGCAAGGCTTTGAGACCAAACCAAAAATAGTGAACATTTTTGAAGGAATTATTTTGGGACTTTGAAATTAAATCAATAAGTATTTGAGTTTTGGATTATATTCATTTTTTATAGAATATAATTCAAAAGGCCCTGGAATTATTTATGTGCCTCTGGAAAAGTCCATAATGGCAACATAAAAATATTCAGAAGGTTTTGCCCTATTTTGAATTTATTTTGAATTTTGAATCAGTGGAAAAATGAATAAATAAAAACAAAACAAACAGAAATAAAACAGAGCAGAGGCCTACCTAGAGCCCACTCACCTGTGGCCTAGCACTGTTGCTGGCGGCCCAGCCCACCAGGCAACATGCCAGTCATCCCCTTCCTCCCGCAAATGTGCACTGTGCGTGGCGCACGCACAGGAGGCGAGGGCCACCTCCTACTTGCCACCTCCCGAGCGTCCCCGTGCCCATCCGCGTCGCCTGGGAGATGCCCCGCATCCCCCTCTGCCTTTCCCCTCACCCTGGAACTCTCTCCCTCTCCTCTAGCCCCCTCCCCGAGCACGCCCGAGAGCGCTCCGCCGTCGCCGTGCTTCACCCGCATGGCCATCGCCCCCTTTCGCCACACCGCCGTGTCCGGATTCTCCGCCGACGAGCACCACGCCTCCACGCAGAAGGAAACAAGCCGGAGAGATCCACTTTGCCGCCATCTGGTCGTCTTCAACCTCGGCATCCGTCAGACGCCGCTCGTCGATTCGCACGCTAGAGGTCGTCCCCGAGCCCGCTAAACCGCTCTCCGACCTCACTTTGAGCGCCTCTGTTGATTCCCCCTAACCTCGTGGCCCTTTGCTCGCTGTACCCGTCGTTTCACGACGCCCGTAGCTCACCACCGCACTGTTGGGGAACGTAGCAGAATTTAAAATTTTCTACGCATCACCAAGATCAATCTATGGAGTCATCTAGCAAAGAGGGAGTGAGGAGTGCATCTACATACCCTTGTAGATCGCGCGCAGAAGCGTTCAAGAGAACGGGGTTGATGGAGTCGTACTCGACGTGATTCAAATCACCGATGACCTAGTGCCGAACGGACGACACCTCCGCGTTCAACACACGTACGTTTAGGAAGACGTCTCCTCCTTCTTGATCCAGCAAGGGGGAAGGAGAGGTTGATGAAGATCCAGCAGCACGACAGCGTGGTGGTGGATGCAGCAGGATCCCGGCAGGTCTTCACCAAACGCAAGCGGGGAGGAGAGGTGTTATGGAGGGAGAGGGAGGCGCCAAGATCAAGGGGTGCGGCCGCCCTCCCTCCCCCCTCTTTATATAGGGGCCTTGGGGGCGCCGGCCCTAGGGAGATGGATCTCCAAGGGGGCGGCGGCCAAGGGTGGCTTCCCCCCTAAGCCAAGTGGGAGGCGCCCCCACCCCTAGGGTTTCCCAACCCTAGGCGCAGGGAAGGCCCAAGGGGGGGGGGCGCAGCAGCCCACTAGGGGCTGGTTCCCCACCCAATTCAGCCCATGGGGCCCTCCGGGATAGGTGGCCCCACCCGGTGGACCCCCGGGACCCTTCCGGTGGTCCCGGTACAATACCGGTAACCCCCGAAACCTTCCCGATGGCCAAAACTTGACTTCCCATATATAAATCTTTACCTCCGGACCATTCCGGAACTCCTCGTGACGTCCGTGATCTCATCCGGGACTCCGAACAACTTTCGGGTTACTGCATACTAATATCTCTACAACCCTAGCGTCACCGAACCTTAAGTGTGTAGACCCTATGGGTTCGGGAGACATGCAGACATGACCGAGACGCCTCTCCGGTCAATAACCAACAGCGGGATCTGGATACCCATGTTGGCTCCCACATGCTCCACGATGATCTCATCGGATGAACCACGATGTCGAGGATTCAATCAATCCGTATACAATTCCCTTTGTCAATCTGTACGTTACTTGCCAGAGACTCGATCGTCGGTATCCCAATACCTCGTTCAATCTCGTTACCGGCAAGTCACTTTACTCGTGCCGTAATGCATGATCCCGTGATCAACCACTTGGTCACATTGAGCTCATTATGATGATGCATTACCGAGTGGGCCCAGAGATACCTCTCCGTCATACGGAGTGACAAATCCCAGTCTCGATTCGTGCCAACCCAACAGATACTTTCGGAGATACCTGTAATGTACCTTTATAGTCACCCAGGTATGTTGTGACGTTTGGCACACCCAAGGCACTCCTACGGTATCCGGGAGTTACACAATCTCATGGTCTAAGGAAATGATACTTGACATTCGGCAAAGCTACAGCAAACGAACTACACGATCTTTGAGCTATGCTTAGGATTGGGTCTTGTCCATCACATCATTCTCCTAATGATGTGATCCCGTTATCAATGACATCCAATGTCCATAGTCAGGAAACCATGACTATCTTTTGATCAACGAGCTAGTCAACTAGAGGCTCACTAGGGACATGTTGTGGCCTATGTATTCACACATGTATTATGATTTCCGGATAACACAATTATAGCATTAACAATAGACAATTATCATGAACAAAGAAATATAATAATAACCATTTTATTAGTGCCTCTAGGGCATATTTCCAACAGTCTCCCACTTGCACTAGAGTCAATATTCTAGTTACATTGTGATGAATCGAACACCCATGCAGTTCTGGTGTTGATCATGTTTTGCTCTAGGGAGAGGTTTAGTCAACGGATCTGCCACATTCAGGTCCGTATGTACTTTACAAATCTCTATGTCTCTATTTTGAACACTTTCACGAATGGAGTTGAAGCGACGCTTGATATGCCTGGTCTTCCTGTGAAACCTGGGCTCCTTGGCAAGGGCAATAGCTCCAGTGTTGTCACAGAAGAGAGTCATCGGGCCCGACGCATTGGGTATGACTCCTAGGTCGGTAATGAACTCCTTCGCCCAGACTGCTTCTTGTGCTGCCTCCGAGGCTGCCATGTACTCCGCTTCACATGTAGATCCCGCCACAACACTTTGCTTGCAACTGCACCAGCTTACTGCCCCACCATTCAAAATATACACGTATCCGGTTTGTGACTTAGAGTCATCCAGATCTATGTCGAAGCTAGCATCGACGTAACCCTTTACGATGAGCTCTTCGTCACCTCCATACACGAGAAACATGTCCTTAGTCCTTTTCAGGTACTTTAGGATATTCTTGACCGCTGTCCAGTGTTCCATGCCGGGATTACTTTGGTACCTTCCAACCAAACTTACAGCAAGGTTTACATCAGGCCTGGTACACAGCATAGCATACATGATAGAACCTATGGCCGAGGCATAGGGGACGACACTCATCTTTTTTCTATCTTCTGCCGTGGACGGGCATTGAGCCGTGCTCAATCTCGTACCTTCCAGTACAGGCAAGAACCCCTTCTTTGACTGATCCATTTTGAACTTCTTCAATATCTTGTCAAGGTACGTACTCTGTGAAAGACCAATGAGGCGTCTCGATCTATCTCTATAGATCTTGATGTTGAGGAACATAGTAATTTCAAAAAATTTCCTACGCACACGCAAGATCATGGTGATGCATAGCAACGAGAGGGGAGAGTGTGATCTACGTACCCTTGTAGACCGACAGCGGAAGCGTTATGACAACGCGGTTGATGTAGTCGTACGTCTTCACGGCCCGACCGATCAAGCACCGAAACTACGGCACCTCCGAGTTTTAGCACACGTTCAGCTTGATGACGATCCCCGGACTCCGATCCAGCAAAGTGTCGGGGAAGAGTTCCGTCAGCACGACGGCGTGGTGACGATCTTGATGTTCTACCGTCGCAGGGCTTCGCCTAAGCACCGCTACAATATTATCGAGGATTATGGTGGAAGGGGGCACCACACACGGCTAAGAAAACGATCACGTGGATCAACTTGTGTGTCTATGGGGTGCCCCCTGCCCCCGTATATAAAGGAGTGGAGGAGGGGAGGGCCGGCCCTCTCTATGGCGCACCCTAGGGGAGTCCTACTCCCACTGGGAGTAGGATTCCCCTTTTCCTAGTCCAACTAGGAGTCCTTCCATGTAGTAGGAGTAGGAGACAAGGAAGGGGAAGAGGGAAGAGAAGGAAGCAGGGGGCGCCGCCCCTTCCCCTAGTCCAATTCGGACTAGTCAATGGGGGGGCACGCGGCCTGCCTCTCCTTCTCCCCTAAAGCCCAATAAGGCCCATATACTTCTTCTCCCGTATTCCCGTAACTCCCCGGTACTCCGAAAAATACCCGAACCACTCGGAACCTTTCCGATGTCCGAATATAGTCGTCCAATATATCGATCTTTACATCTCGACCATTTCGAGACTCCTCGTCATGTCCCCGATCTCATCCGGGACTCCGAACTCCTTCGATACATCAAAACTCATAAACTCATAATATAACTGTCATCGAAACCTTAAGCGTGCGGACCCTACGGGTTCAAGAAGAATGTAGACATGACCGAGACATGTCTTCGGTCAATAACCAATAGCGGAACCTGGATGCTCATATTGGCTCCTACATATTCTACGAAGATCTTTATCGGTCAGACCGCATAACAACATACGTTGTTCCCTTTGTCATCGGTATGTTACTTGCCTGAGATTCGATCATCGGTATCTCAATACCTAGTTCAATCTCGTTACCGGCAAGTCTCTTTACTCGTTTCGTAATACATCATCTCGCAACTAACTCATTAGTTGCAATGCTTGCAAGGCTTATGTGATGTGCATTACCGAGAGGGCCCAGAGATACCTCTCCGACAATCGAAGTGACAAATCCTAATCTCGAAATACGCCAACCCAACATGTACCTTTGGAGACACCTGTAGAGCTCCTTTATAATCACCCAGTTACGTTGTGACGTTTGGTAGCTCACAAAGTGTTCCTCCGGTAAACGGGAGTTGCATAATCTCATAGTCATAGGAACATGTATAAGTCATGAAGAAAGCAATAGCAACATACTAAACGATCGAGTGCTAAGCTAACGGAATGGGTCAAGTCAATCACATCATTCTCCTAATGATGTGATCCCGTTAATCAAATAACAACTCTTTGTCTATGGTTAGGAAACATAACCATCTTTGATTAACGAGCTAGTCAAGTAGAGGCATACTAGTGACACTCTTGTTTGTCTATGTATTCACACATGTATTATGTTTCCGGTTAATACAATTCTAGCATGAATAATAAACATTTATCATGAAATAAGGAAATAAATAATAACTTTATTATTGCCTCTAGGGCATATTTCCTTCACTTGATGCCTAATATATAAGCAGCTTTTCCAAGGTCCTTCATTGAAAAACACTTGTTCAAGTAGGCCTTTATGCTTTCCAAGAATTCTATATCATTTCCCATCAACAGTATGTCATCCACATACAATATGAGAAATGCTACAGAGCTCCCACTCACTTTCTTGTAAATGCAGGCTTCTCCATAAGTCTGCGTAAACCCAAATGCTTTGATCATATCATCAAAATGAATGTTCCAACTTCGAGATGCTTGCACCAGCCCATAAATCGAGCGTTGGAGCTTGCACACCTTGTCAGCATTCTTAGGATCGACAAAACCTTCCGGCTGCATCATATACAATTCTTCCTTAAGGAAACCATTAAGGAAAGCCGTTTTGACGTCCATTTGCCATATCTCATAATCATAGAATGCGGCAACTGCTAACATGATTCGGACAGACTTCAGCTTCGCTACGGGTGAGAAAGCCTCATCGTAGTCAACCCCTTGAACTTGTCGATAACCCTTAGCGACAAGCCGAGCTTTATGGATGGTCACATTACCATCCACGTCTGTCTTCTTCTTAAAGATCCATTTATTTTCTATGGCTCGCCGATCAACGGGCAAGTCAGTCAAAGTCCATACTTCATTTTCATACATGGATCCTATCTCGGATTTCATGGCTTCCAGCCATTTGTCGGAATCCGGGCCCACCATCGCTTCTTCATAGTTCGAAGGTTCACCGTTGTCTAACAACATGATTTCCAAGACAGGGTTGTCGTACCACTCTGGTGCGGAGCATGTCCTCGTGGACCTATGAAGTTCAGTAGCAACTTGATCTGAAGTTTCATGATCATCATCATTAACTTCCTCTCTAGTCGGTGCAGGCACCTCAGGAACATTTTCTTGAGCTGCGCCACTTACCGGTTCAAGAGGTAATACTTCATCAAGTTCTACTTTCCTCCCACTTATTTCTTCCGAGAGAAACTCTTTCTCTAGAAAGGACCCATTCTTGGCAACAAAGATCTTGCCTTCAGATCTGAGGTAGAAGGTATACCCAACAGTTTCTTTAGGGTATCCTATGAAGACGCATTTTTCCGACTTGGGTTCGAGCTTTTCAGGTTGAAGTTTCTTGACATAAGCATCGTATCCCCAAACTTTTAGAAACGACAGCTTAGGTTTCTTCCCAAACCATAATTCATACGGTGTCGTCTCAACGGATTTCGACGGAGCCCTATTTAAAGTGAATGCGGCAGTTTCTAAAGCATAGCCCCAAAATGACAGCGGTAAATCGGTAAGAGACATCATAGATCGCAGCATATCCAATAGAGTGCGATTACGACGTTCGGACACACCATTACGCTGAGGTGTTCCAGGCGGCGTGAGTTGTGAAACTATTCCACATTTTCTTAAGTGTGTGCCAAATTCGTGACTCAAGTATACTCCCCCACGATCTGATCGCAAGAACTTGATTTTCTTGTCACGTTGATTCTCAACCTCACTCTGAAATTCCTTGAACTTTTCAAAGGTCTCAGACTTGTGTTTCATTAAGTAGACATACCCATATCTACTCAAGTCATCAGTGAGGGTGAGAACATAACGATAGCCACCACGAGCCTCAACACTCATTGGACCGCACACATCAGTATGTATGATTTCCAATAAGTTGGTTGCTCGCTCCATTGTTCCTGAGAACGGAGTCTTGGTCATTTTACCCATGAGGCATGGTTCGCACGTGTCAAATGATTCGTAATCAAGAGACTCTAAAAGTCCATCTGCATGGAGCTTCTTCATGCATTTGACACCTATGTGACCAAGGCGGCAGTGCCACAAGTATGTGGGACTATCATTATCAACCTTACATCTTTTTGTATTCACACTATGAATATGTGTAGCATTATGCTCGAGATTCATTAAGAATAAACCATTCACCATCGGAGCATGACCATAAAACATATCTCTCATATAAATAGAACAACCATTATTCTCGGATTTAAATGAGTAGCCATCTCGAATTAAACGAGATCCTGATACAATGTTCATGCTCAAAGCTGGCACTAAATAATAATTATTGAGGTTTAAAACTAATCTCGTAGGTAAATGTAGAGGCAGCGTGCCGACGGCGATCACATCGACCTTGGAACCATTCCCGACACGCATCGTCACCTCGTCCTTCGCCAGTCTCCGCTTATTCCGCAGCTCCTACTTTGAGTTACAAATGTGAGCAACCGCACCGGTATCAAATACCCAGGAGCTACTACGAGTACTGGTAAGGTACACATCAATTACTTGTATATCACATATACCTTTAGTGTTGCCGGCCTTCTTGTCCGCTAAGTATTTGGGGCAGTTCCGCTTCCAGTGACCACTTCCCTTGCAATAAAAACACTCAGTTTCGGGCTTGGGTCCATTCTTTGGCTTCTTCCCGGCAGCTTGCTTACCGGGCGCGGCAACTCCCTTGCCGTCCTTCTTGAAGTTCTTCTTACCCTTGCCTTTCTTGAACTTAGTGGTTTTATTCACCATCAACACTTGATGTTCCTTTTTGATTTCCACCTCTGCTGATTTCAGCATTGAATATACCTCAGGAATGGTCTTTTCCATCCCCTGCATATTGAAGTTCATCACAAAGCTCTTGTAGCTTGGTGGAAGCGACTGAAGGATTCTGTCAATGACCGCGTCATCCGGGAGATTAACTCCCAGCTGAGTCAAGCGGTTATGCAACCCAGACATTTTGAGTATGTGCTCACTGACAGAACTATTTTCCTCCATCTTACAGCTGAAGAACTTGTCGGAGACTTCATATCTCTCGACCCGGGCATGATCTTGAAAAACCATTTTCAGCTCTTCGAACATCTCATATGCTCCGTGTCTCTCAAAACGCTTTTGGAGCCCCGGTTCTAAGCTGTAAAGCATGCCGCACTGAACGAGGGAGTAATCATCAGCACGTGACTGCCAAGCGTTCATAACGTCTTGGTTCTCTGGGACAGGTGCGTCACCTAGTGGTGCTTCTAGGACATAATCTTTCTTGGCAGCTATGAGGATGATCCTCAGGTTCCGGACCCAGTCCATATAGTTGCTGCCATCGTCTTTCAGCTTGGTTTTCTCTAGGAACGCGTTGAAGTTGAGGACAACGTGGGCCATTTGATCTACAAGACATATTGTAAAGATTTTAGACTAAGTTCATGATAATTAATTTCATCTAATCAAATTAGTCAATGAACTCCCACTCAGATAGACATCCCTCCAGTCATCTAAGTGAAACATGATCCGAGTTAACTAGGCCGTGTCCGATCATCACGTGAGACGGACTAGCCAACATCGGTGAACATCTTCATGTTGATCGTATCTTCTATACGACTCATGCTCGACCTTTCGGTCTTCCGTGTTCCGAGGCCATGTCTGTACATGCTAGGCTCGTCAAGTCAACCTAAGTGTATTGCGTGTGTAAATCTGGCTTACACCCGTTGTATTCGAACGTTAGAATCTATCACACCCGATCATCACGTGGTGCTTCGAAACAACGAACCTTCACAACGGTGCACAGTTAGGGGGAACACTTTCTTGAAATTATTAAGAGGGATCATCTTATTTAAGCTACCGTCGTTCTAAGCAAATAAGATGTAAAACATGATAAACATCACATGCAATCAAATAGTGACATGATATGGCCAATATCATTTGCTCCTTTTGATCTCCATCTTCGGGGCTCCATGATCATCGTTGTCACCGGCATGACACCATGATCTCCATCATCATGATCTCCATCATCGTGTCTTCTTGAATTTGTCTCGTCATCTATTACTTCTACTACTATGGCTAACGCTTTAGCAATAAAGTAAAGTAATTACATGACATTTATGTTGACACGCAGGTCATAAATAAATAAAGACAACTCCTATGGCTCCTGCCTGTTGTCATACTCATCGACATGCAAGTCGTGATTCCTATTACAAGAACATGATCATCTCATACATCACATATATCATTCATCACATCCTTTGGCCATATCACATCACAAAACACTTGCTGCAAAAACAAGTTAGACATCCTCTAATTGTTGTTGCAAGTTTTTACGTGGCTGCTATAGGTTTCTAGCAAGAACGTTTCTTACCTACGCCAAAACCACAACGTGAATTGCCAACTTCTATTTACCCTTCACAAGGACCCTGTTCATCGAATCCGATCTGACTAAAGTGGGAGAGACAGACACCCGCCAGCCACCTTATGCAACTAGTGCATGTCAGTCGGTGGAACCAGTCTCACGTAAGCGTACGTGTAAGGTCGGTCTGGGCCGCTTCATCCCACGGTGCCGCCGAATCAAGATAAGACTAGTAACGGCAAGCAAATTGACAATATCGACGCCCACAACTGCTTCGTGTTCTACTCGTGCATAGTAACTATGCATAGACCTAGCTCATGATGCCACTGTAGGGGAACGTAGCAGAATTTTAAAATTTTCTACGCATCACCAAGATCAATCTATGGAGTCATCTAGCAAAGAGGGAGAGAGGAGTGCATCTACATACCCTTGTAGATCGCGCGCGGAAGCGTTCAAGAGAACGGGGTTGATGGAGTCATACTCGACGTGATTCAAATCACCGATGACCTAGTGCTGAACGGATGACACCTCCGCGTTCAACACATGTACGGTTAGGAAGACGTCTCCTCCTTCTTGATCCAGCAAGGGGGAAGGAGAGGTTGATGAAGATCCAGCAGCACGACGGCGTGGTGGTGGATGTAGCAGGATCCCGGCAGGGCTTCGCCAAGCGCAAGCGGGGAGGAGAGGTGTTACGGAGGGAGAGGGAGGCGCCAAGAGCAAGGGGTGCGCCTGCCCTCCCCCCTCTTTATAAAGGGGCCTTGGGGGGGCGCCGGCCCTAGGGAGATGGATCTCCAAGGGGGCGGCGGCCAAGGGTGGCTTCCCCCCCAAGCCAAGTGGGGGCGCCCCACCCCTAGGGTTTCCCAACCCTAGGCGCAGGGCAGGCCCAAGGGGGGGCGCACCAGCCCACTAGGGGCTGGTTCCCCACCCAATTCAGCCCATGGGGACCTCTAGGATAGGTGGCCCCACCCGGTGGACACCCGGGACCCTTCCGGTGGTCCCGGTACAATACCGGTAACCCCCGAAACCTTCCCGATGGCCCAAACTTGACTTCCCATATATAAATCTTTACCTCTGGACCATTCCAGAACTCCTCGTGACGTCCATGATCTCATCTGGGACTCCGAACAACTTTCGGGTTACTGCATACTAATATCTCTACAACCCTAGCGTCACCGAACCTTAAGTGTGTAGACCCTATGGGTTCGGGAGACATGCAGACATGACCGAGACGCCTCTCTGGTCAATAACCAACAGCGGGATCTGGATACCCATGTTGGATCCCACATGCTCCATGATGATCTCATCGGATGGACCATGATGTCGAGGATTCAATCAATCCGTATACAATTCCCTTTGTCAATCGGTACGTTACTTGCCCGAGACTCGATCGTCGGTATCCCAATACCTCGTTCAATCTCGTTACTGGCAAGTCACTTTACTCGTGCCGTAATGCATGATCCCGTGATCAACCACTTGGTCACATTGAGCTCATTATGATGATGCATTACCGAGTGTGCCCAGAGATACCTCTCCGTCATACGGAGTGACAAATCCCAGTCTTGATTCGTGCCAACCCAACAGATACTTTCGGAGATACCTGTAATGTACCTTTATAGTCACCCAGTTATGTTGTGACGTTTGGCACACCCAAGGCACTCCTACGGTATCCGGGAGTTGCACAATCTCATGGTCTAAGGAAATGATACTTGACATTTGGAAAAGCTACAGCAAACGAACTACACGATCTTTGAGCTATGCTTAGGATTGGGTCTTGTCCATCACATCATTCTCCTAATGATGTGATCCCGTTATCAATGACATCCAATGTCCATAGTCAGGAAACCATGACTATCTTTTGATCAACGAGCTAGTCAACTAGAGGCTCACTAGGGACGTGTTGTGGTCTATGTATTCACACATGTATTACGATTTCCGGATAACACAATTATAGCATGAACAATAGACAATTATCATGAACAAAGAAATATAATAATAACCATTTTATTATTGCCTCTAGGGCATATTTCCAACACGCACGTGCTCCTCGCCGGCATCCTCCGGTGACCATTTGGTCACGCCAAGGTGCCCGCTAGCCTCTCTAGGGCCCGTAGGCCACTTCGGGCATGCTAACCCGCCTGAGCACCCGCTCTAGGGTCGTCGCTGCACCTTACCGAGCTTCGGTCGCCGCCGCCGACGTCGCTGCCGTCTTTGCAGACCACCCCAGCACCTCCCACCACCACCACCCGACGCGCCGCACCGCCAGCTCGCCGTAGCCGCAAACCACGCGCGAAACGGTGCTCTGTAGCACCGTCCCGACCAACGCCGGCGAGCCACCGCCGCGGGATTTGCTCACCGACGGCAAAACGCCGTTCCCTGACGTGGCACTAGCTCAATTAGCGCCTAATTAACCCCCCTCTCACTGACAGCGGGCCCCAGGCCTGGTCAAACCCTAGTCAGCGCTGGGTTTGACCGGGATTAGCCCTGTGTCGCTGAAGTGTGGCCCCCACACGTCAGGTTTGACCTGGGTCAACCCAGTTGACTGCTGACGCAGGCATGACACAGTGCTGACACAATTAATGATTTTCTGGTTTTAAAAATAATCAGGAAATTCCAAAAAATATCCAAAACTTCTAAAAATCATAGAAAATTAACTGTAACTCCAAATGAAAAGATTTATATATGTAAAATGATCAAAAAAATCCAATCTATCCATCTGTACTAGTTTCATGCATGTTAGAGCAACCTAACCTTGCTGTTTAGATGAAACATGATAATGCACTTATATGAGTTCA
Source organism: Triticum urartu (assembly GCF_003073215.2). NCBI lineage: Eukaryota > Viridiplantae > Streptophyta > Magnoliopsida > Poales > Poaceae > Triticum > Triticum urartu. Next base: position 572,156,806 of record NC_053025.1, on the reverse strand, counting down.
TAGTTTAGGCTTGTATTTGAATCTTTGATTCAAATAAGCTCAAAGCACCCTGGTTTTAGTTGCATTAGCTCAAAACACATCATATTGACATGTCATGATCATGCATCATATTGTGCATTGCATTGAATGTGTTCTTTCTGTGTTTGCCGGTGATTGTTCCCCCTCGGTAGACGTATGTTCCGACGGTGAATTCAATGACAGCGATGAAGAGCTATATCATCTTCAGAAGTGTCAGGCAAGCAAAACCCCCTTGTTCATTCCGATACAATCCCACTCTCTCGCTACTGCTCTCTTTTACTACATTAGGACAACAATGATTCAATTGTTACATGCTGCGGTAGTTAAACCCCTTTCCTCTGCATGACCTGTCATTGCCACAGTAAATAGATGAAACCCACTAGCATGAGTAGGAGTTGTTTTGATGTGCCTACTCATTCATGCTTGTTTGTCATGCCTGCTATTGCTTAGAGTTGTGTCAGGTCTGATTCATCGGGGATGAATTGGAAAGTTGTGAACATGTCCTACTGTGTGTGAGCTAAGTGTGTTGAACACGATTTGGTAAAGGTATCGATGAGAGGCCATGTAGGAGTACATGGTGGATTGTTTCATTGGAACCGCCCTTAAGCACCGAGATCTGTATGTGTGATTCAAGAACCAGCTACTACCATGCATTGGGCCCGTGTTTATAGGATATGTGTTGGCGGCCGTGCGTAGCGCTACTACCATCCATCTGTACTAACTTCTCAGCCTTTTTTCATTTGTAGAAGTCTGTACTCAGACATGTTAAGCTTCTGCATGTGCTTTGATTTGTATGCTATGATTGTTGGGTCATGAGACCCATGTTTGTAATATCTCGCTCCTCGGAGCCTAATGAATAAATACTCTGAGTCATAGAGTTTTGTTGTGATGCCATGTTGTATTTGCACATATCGAGCATATTGTGTGTATGTTATTGAAATGCTTGGTATGTGTGGGATCCGACAACCTAGTTGTTTATCCTTGGTGGCCTCTCTTATGGGGAAATGTAGTCTTGTGCTTCCATGAGCCATAGTAATCCGCTATAGCCCGGTTCACCGGAGTCCTGCTAGCCCAGCACTACTGCTCTGGAACACTTGACCGGCCGGCATGTGATTCACCTCGTTCCTATGTCTGTCCCTTCGGGGAAATGTCACGTGGTGACATCCGGAGTCCTGCCTAGCCTGCTACAGCTCGAATTCGCATGCTGTTGACCGACATGCTCGATGTTGATTCATGTATGCATGTCCCCATAAGTTAGTGCCACTTTGGGTTCACAACTAGTCATGTCAGCCTGGGTTCTCTGTCATATGGATGCTAGCGACACTATCATATACATGAGCCAAAAGGCGCAAACAGTCCCGGGCCATGGTAAGGCGACACCCGTGGGAATACCATGCGAGAGGCCGCAAAGCGATATGAGGTGTTACCGGCTAGATCGAAGTGACTTGGAATCGGGGTCCTGACAGAAACTTACACCAAAGCTTGTCCTAATTCGGCCAAAAAAATTACCGCAGCATGTTGGTGCCATGTCATGACACCATGCCAAGTTTCATGATTTTCATGCGTGTTTTGGAATTACAGGAATAAGAAACCAAGTTTCTCAATCTTTCCGGCCGAGCCACGATGCCCAGATGTTTAAATTTTACTCCAATCTGTTGCATGGGACCTAGAAATTCACCCAAGGACACACATGTGATTTTTCAAACAACTTTGGTGCAATGGAGCATGTGCTTGTAGTTCAAATTTGAATTATGCATATTAAATGCCCAGAAACTCAATTAACATACAAAAGGCCAAATGAACCCGGAGTAATTCCAAAATTTAGCATGGTACTTCTATTTGGTCTAATCTGGCTGTGTAAAAAAATTAAGGCGGGAGAAGACAGTGTACGTATGTCGTTTCGCACACGGAGGTGACACATTCCCTCTCGGAACCACGAGCCTTCTTGAGGGAAGCTCTGGTTTGCAAGAAGCCTACACCAAAGCTTGTCCCAATTCGGCCAAAACAATTACCGCAGCATGTTAGTGCCATGTCATGAGACCATGCCAAGTTTCATGATTTTTAGGCGTGTTTTGGAATTACAGGAATTAACAAACCAAGTTTCTCAAACTTTTTGGCCAAGCCACGATGCCCAGATGTTTGAATTTCAGTCCCATCTCTTGCATGGGACCTAGAAATTCACCCAAGGACACACATGTGATTTTTCAAACAACTTTGGTGCACTAGAGTCTGTGCTTGTAGTTCAAATTTGAATTATGCACATTAAATGTCCAGAAACTCAATTAATGTATAAAAAGGCCAAACGAACCTGAAATAATTCCAAAATTTAGCACGGTACTTCTATTTGGTCTAATCTGCCTGTGTAAAAAAATTAAGGCGGGAGAAGGCAGTGTACGTATGTCGTTTCGCACATGGAGGTGACACATTCCCTCTCAGAACCAGGAGCCTTCTTGAGGGAAGCTCCGGTTTGCAAGAAGCTTACACCAAAGCTTGTCCCAATTCGGCCAAAAAAATTACTGCAACATGTTGGTGCCATGTCCTGACACCATGCCAAGTTTCATGATTTTCAATCGTGTTTTGGATTTACAGGAATTAAAAACCAAGTTTCTCAATCATTCCGGCCGAGCCACGACACCCAGATGTTTGAATTTTATTCCCATTTCTTGCATGGGACCTATAAATTCACCTGAAGACACACATGTGATTTTTCAGCAAACTTTGATGCATTGGAGCATGTGCTTGTAGTTCAAATTTGAATTATGCACATTAAATGCCCAGAAACTCAATTAATGCATAAAAATGCCAAATGAACCCAGAATAATTCCAAATTTAAACACAACACTCATGTACTAGTTGCATGTTCACTGTATGTAAATGTTCTAGCAATTCAAACACCATCCTTTCCCTCTGTAACACCATTTTGTCTTTCAAAACATAATGAAAAAAAATCAGGTATACCACAAACAGTTTGCTAGAAAGAATCGTGTGGGATGCGATATAAAATATCTTGGCGCACCGTCTTGTCTGGCTTACGTAGGAAGCTTCGTTGTCTACAGTCCACCACCCCTTCTTGAACCACACTTGCGCGCCAGTTTCTCGCGGCACCGAGCGAAATTTTTTCCCACCACGGAAATATCTATCTCCCCGCCCCCTTCCTCCTACCAAAAGCCACATTTTCACTGTTCCTCCTTGCTTTCGAAGTTGAAACCTTCACTACTGCTTTCTGGCAGCTTAGCCTCCTCGCCGGCGACCCTTCTTCTTGCAGCGCCGCCTCCTCATCGGCTACCCTTCTTCTTGCAGCGCCGCCTCCTCGCCGGCGACCCTTCTTCTTGCAGCGCCGCCTCCTCGCCGACGACCCTTCTTCTTGCTGCGCGGCCTCCTCACCGCCGACCCTTCTTGCTGCGCGGCCTCGTCGATATGGTTAGGTAATCCACACACCACCCACACCATCCTCCTCATTTCCCATCCCACATGCCCCGACTGACGGAGCGACACCTTCCACCGAAATCACTGCCCCCTCCTCCAATTAAGCGCCACCCATAGCCATTTTACACGCAGTATAACGTGGAGCTGAGTAGCATGCGGCCGCACACGCGAACGAGGTCGCTATGGCTGACATGCGTGTTGACCGCCAGATCTTGGAGGAGCACCTCGTCTTCGAGGCCACCGTCGACACTGCCGCGTGGTTGTCTACTTTAAAATACAGTTCGTGATGTTTTCTCGAGGCCACCACCAGTGCCTTCTAGTGATTTGTCCTCTGTAATGTTAATATGCAATCTGATATTCAGTTAACAGTTTGGTCCTCTGAAATGTAATGTTCAATTAACACTTTGGTCCAACAATTGCTACATTTCGTAGTATAGTTCTCAAGCATTCTTTGTTTTGTTAACTATCTTATCTTCTAGTACATGTTTCTATTCTGCAATGTCATGCTCAGTTAACTATTTTGGTTCATTTGGTCTGCTGTCCATTTAACTGTTTGGTTCAGTTCTGCAATTTGATTTTCATTTTCTGTGGGTACAATTTTGTATTGTTATGCATGTGACACCAATCGAATTTGGCTGTACTCAATACATATTCTACTGATAGTATGGCAACTCTCAGTTAACCTGATCAAGATCTTCCTTATGTGTGTTGCAGGGAAACAATGGGAGACACTGCAGTTTACCATCGAGGTTTGTTCAAGCAGGGTCCTTTGGCTAATAGCACATTATTGTGCAGTTGCAAGAATCATTCTAATATTTTGGTTTCTTACAATTTGGTCTTGCACATGTAGGTCCTACTGTCAGAGGCTTAGACCCACTATTCGACCCATTTTGCATATGGGGAAATGAGATGTCCATGAATATCAATCAAGTCAAGAAACTCAGAAAGATTGTTAGGATGAAGAAACCTGCGACGAATAATAGCAAGATCTTTGTTTGCACAATGAATAAGACATCAGTCAACTATAGGATGGTACCAACTCTTTTACCTTGTTTTTACCCCTTGCGCCATTTCAAAATTTACAACGGCGATTTATGCATAGCTTTGTTTTTAGTACTTTTCAAAGCAGTTCACTGACGATTACCTCTCAAACCACCTGCATGGTCAAGAGGCGAGGAAGGTATTCATTCAACACCCACGGTACAATATTGAAGTCTTGCTAAAGAGGACGAACGTTGGGCGGGCAATTATCCATAGCCACTGGCCTAAAGTTGCAAGGACATTCAACATCACTGAAGGCTCAATATTTGCCTTCCGCTTCTGCAGTTTCCCAGATGAGATTCATCTGTCTATTTACCGTGTATGATGCTACTTTCCAAAGGTTTTTGATGCTGCATGTGAAACTTGGTGCTGTTGTGTAATGGCGTAACTGAGTGCCGAAGCTATCTGATGTAATTCGATTATGAAATCTTGGTTGCTTTTATACGGATATGAAATATCTAGCATGTTTTATAAGAAATATCAGTTTGATTAGTACATGGATTATCAATAATAGGCTAATTACCCTGCTTATTGGGGTTTTCTATTGCAAACGGTTACTCACACAACACCATGGGCGATGAACTCAAACAACCCGCACGGTTTCTAGAAAGTAGGCGTGCTGGATCAACTAACAATCACACACGGCTTCCGGCAGCGAACTATTTGCGTTAGGCCACCTTGCGCACATGTTTCCACACAAAGAACAGTGTGGGATGTACTTACCTACGGAAATGATTTTCTGGGATTCACCGTGTGGGATGTACATATCTACGGAAATGATTTCTGGGATTCACCGTGTGGGATGTACATACCTACGGAAATGATTTCTGGGGTTCACCGTGTGGGATGTACATACCTACGGAAATGATTTTTGGGATTCACCGTGTGGGATGCACATACCTACGAAAATGATTGGGTTTCCATGCCTTGCCCGATCGCACACGGCCCTAGCCTGGGTCCCGCGAGGGCCTATCCCCGACGATTTCTGGGTCATGTGGGAAGGACCCCCCTATCGCCCACACTCACTTGGCGACGGTTCCAAATGTCGTCGTGGAAAGGGGTTTTAAACCATTTGTTTAGGACGTCGCTGTACCAGTGTAGGTTTAGCACCAAGTAGGTTGTCTAGATGTGCAACTAGGTGAGCAAACTATATGATGCTAACAATAACAACAACAGCAGCAAGAAATATATACAACACAAGTAAAGCTTGCACAAAGTAAAGGTAAGAAATAACCACAAGTGGAGCCGGTGGAGACGAGGATGTGTTACCGCAGTTCCTTCCCTTTGAGTGGAAGTACATCTCCGATGGAGCGGTGTGGAGGCACAATGTTCCCCAAGGAGCCACTAGGGCCACCGTATTCTCCTCACGCCATCACACAATGCGAGATGCCATGATTCCACTAGTGGTGCCCTTGAAGGCGGCGACCGAACCTTTACAAACAAGGTTGGGGCAATCTCCACAACTAGATTGGAGGCTCCCAACACCACCACAAAGCTTCACCACAATGGAATGTGGCTCCGAGGTGACATCAACTGTCTAGGGTGCTCAAACACTCAAGAGTAACAATATCCTCAAGGGATTAGTGGGGGGAATCAAATTTATCTTGGTGGAAGTGTAGATCGGGGCCTTCTCAACCAATCCCTAGAAAATAAACAAGTTTGATTGGCTAGGGAGAGAGATCGAGCGAAAATGAGTTTTGAAGCAACAATGGAGTTTGGGGGAGGAAGATGTAGGTCTTCTTGGAGAAGAAGACCCCATTATATAGTGGGGGACAAGATCCAACCGGTATTCCCGTGCTTAGCCCGCAACGCGCGGTACTACCGCTCAAGGTAGCGGTACTACTGCTTGCTGCAGCGGCACTGCCGCTTGCCTCAGCGGTACTACCGCTGGGATAGCGCTCAGCAACTTACGAGAGCACAGGGGAGGGACAGAGGGACAAAAACCACGAGCGGTACAAGCAGAGGTGGTAGGTGTGGTACTACCGCTCCTACTACCGTTGCTACTACTGCTGCTCGAATGGGTCTAGTTGGGGTCAGCTGTAGTATGCCAGTGGGACCACCACTGGACTACTGCTAAACCCGGCACGAGAAACTCGAGTCCTGAATTGAGGCGATAGTACAAGCGGTACTAGAGTGGTACTACCGCCTGCCGTTATCGTCGGTACTACCACTTGCTCTCCGCGGTACTACTGCTGGCTCCATCCCGAGCCACTTCCAACACAACGGAGAATACTCGAGAGAAGCGGGAAAGAACTAGGGGGTGCAAACAAGATGTGTACTGTTGATTACACCCAAACCTTTCCGATAAGGACCCCCTCTTGATAGTACGGTATATCCTACGGCTCAAGTCCACCGAAAATGAAACAAAGGAAAAAAAACACCGTCTTCTCTTTTAAACACCGAGGGGAAGAAATCATCTCGTGCCATATGAAGGAATATCTGAAATGCTCAATGTGCACGATTAGTCCGCAAAAGCATTGTCATCAATCACGAAAACCATTGAGAGAGAAATATGCCCTAAGAACCTTCTTCTTTGGATCACCGATTGTATCATCCAGATCATCATCCTCGCTATCCTCATCCTCCCCTCCCCATATGGCTGCTGCTCTTCGGTGGCCCAATGTTGTTGTTGTTGTGTGCCATCGCCGGTCTGGTGTAGGACTGTTGTGTGGCCTCTCACTACTAGGGAAAACCTTATACACAGAGGTATAGTAGTAGCGCCGGTTAGAACAGGGCGATACTGCTACTTACCCATAGCGCATGTCAACAAAGTGCGCTACAACTATGGTCGTAGCAGTAGCGCGTCTGCAGGTAAAAGTGCTACTACTATAATTCCCACGCTGTTGTCGGTAGGCTAGGAATAGTAGTAGCGATCCTGCGAAAAGCACGCTACCGCTAAGTGACATGTAGTAGCGCATTTTTTGTATAGAGCGCTACTGCTAAAAAAATAAAAAGAAATGAAAAAGAAATAGAAAAGTAAATGAAAATGATAGAATTAGAAAAAGGAGAAATGAAAAAAAGAAAATGTAAAGAAAAACAAAAGAAAAAGAAAAATAAAGGAGAAAGGCATAGCAGTAGCGCTTCTTCTCACAAAGCGCTATAGTTACTCTAGCAGTAGCATGTTTTATATGCACGCGCTATAGCTACGTTCCTTAGATAAAAGCAAAAGCAAAAGGAAAATAAATAACTATTTCCTATAGCAGTAAAACGTTTTGGTAGAAAGCGCTATAGCCTATGACGACGGAGGATTGATGGCTCAACAGTATGAGTACTCAGGGTTTGAGCATGATGAGTTTGTGCCTGAATTGCCGGAGGATGAACGTATTATAGGCTCACTTCCAGTAGCAAAGAAGCATAGGAAGAGACCGAGGAAAGGTGAAGGAAATATGCCCTAGAGGCAATAATAAAATTATTATTTATTTCCTTATATCATGATAAATGTTTATTATTCATGCTAGAATTGTATTAACTGGAAACATGGTACATGTGTGAATACATAGACAAATAGAGTGTCACTAGTATGCCTCTACTTGACTAGCTCGTTGATCAAAGATGGTTATGTTTCCTAACCATAGACACAGAGTTGTCATTTGATTAACGGGATCACATCATTAGGAGAATGATGTGATTGACTTGACCCATTCCGTTAGCTTAGCACTTGATCAATTAGTTTGTTGCTATTGCTTTCTTCATGACTTATACATGTTCCTATGACTATGAGATTATGCAACTCCCGTTTACCGGAGGAACACTTTGTGTGCTACCAAACGTCACAACGTAACTGGGTGATTATAAAGGTGCTCTACAGGTGCCTCCGAAGGTACTTGTTGGGTTGGCGTATATCGAGATTAGGACTTGTCACTCCGATTGTCAGAGAGGTATCTCTGGGCCCACTCGGTAATACACATCACTTAAGCCTTGCAAGCATTGCAATTAATGAGTTAGTTGCGAGATGATGTATTACGGAATGAGTAAAGAGACTTGCCGGTAACGAGATTGAACTAGGTATTGAGATACCGACGATCGAATCTCGGGCAAGTAACATACCGATGACAAAGGGAACAAACATATGTTGTTATGCGGTTTGACCGATAAAGATCTTCGTAGAATATGTAGGAGCCAATATGAGCATCCAGGTTCCTCTATTGGTTATTGACCGGAGACGTGTCTCGGTCATGTCTACATAGTTCTCAAAACCGTAGGGTCCGCATGCTTAAAGTTCGATGACAGTTATATTATGGGTTTATAGTTTTTGGTGTACCGAAGGTAGTTCGGAGTCCCGGATGTGATCATGGACATGACGAGGAGTCTTGAAATGTTTGAGATGTAAAGATCGATATATTGGACGACTATAGTTGGATACCGGAATGGTTCTGGGTGAGATCGGAATAATACCGGAGCACCGGGAGGTTATCGGAACCCCCCGGGAGGTATATGGGCCCTAATGGGCTTTAGTGGAAAGGAGGGGAAAGGAGCAAGGGAGGGGGCACCCCCCTGACGGTGTCAAAACCGGCGGATCTCGGGTAGGGGGTCCCGAACTGTGCGTCTAGGCGGATGGTAACAGGAGACAAGGGACACAATGTTTTACCCAGGTTCGGGCCCTCTTGATGGAGGTAAAACCCTACGTCCTGCTCGATTAATATTGATGATATGGGTAGTACAAGAGTAGATCTACCACGAGATCAAGGAGGCTAAACCCTAGAAGCTAGCCTATGGTATGATTGTTATATATATTGTATCTCTATCGACTAGCCTGGCCTCGGTTTATATAATGCACCGGAGGCCTAGGATAATAAGAGTCCTAGCCGAATACACCGGTGGGGAGAAGTCCTTGTCTTGATCGCCAAGTCTTGTGGAATCTTCCTTGTATGCGGTAGCCGTCCGAACTGGCCCATGAGTATACGGCCACGGGGGTCCTCGGCCCAATCTAATAGATCGGGAGACGACGTGGTGAGTACCCCCTAGTCCAGGACACCGTCAGTAGCCCCCTGAACCGGTCTTCAAGTTAGGGACGCTCCTCGATTCTTCCGAACTGTTCTTCATCTTCGGTTGCCGGTCTTGAAAACTGGTTCAACAAATCTTCTTTATCTTCGATCTTGAGGATCGCCGAAATGTATTCGACGAGTTTACACGTCGGGTATCCAAGGAGCCCCTTTAAGTTTCCGGCCTTTATCAATGCCTTGTTTATTTTTATGCCACACCTCGGGTTTGAAGTTGTTCCTGGGAGGCAGGGTCCTCTTGCGTCCGAGCTCCAACGCCGGACTGCATTCGAGGTATCTTTTGCAGCCGAGCACCAACGCCGGACCGCTTCCCAGCTCTAGCGCCGGAATGTATCCGAGCTCCAACGCCGGACTATGTATCCGAGCTCCAACGCCGGACTGTATATCCGAGCTCCAACGCCGAAATATATCCAAGCTCCAACGCCGGACTGTATATCCGAGCTCCAACGCCGAAATATATCCAAGCTCCAATGCCGGACTGTGTCCAGGCTCCAATGCCGGACTATATCCGAGGTGTCATATCACCTTGGTTCAAAAAAGTTGAAGGAGTTTAGCCGAGCTTAATGCTGGAAATGCCCTCTATGGAGCCAGCCACTAGCGCCCGAGCTTTATGCCGGACTGCTTCCGAGGTGGTGCACCACCCCGACTATGGGCCGATTTTTTGTCAATATTTTTTATTGGTGCAATTTATTCTCTGCCGAGATATATAGCCAGTAGCCCTCAAGGTGTGTATCGGTCTAAAACCCGAGATGCACATGAAGGATGACATAAGACCGCTGATCCCAGTAGCCGCTGAGACTCAGGTTGATTTGCAAAATCGGCCTGAGGATCAAGTCCTAGCTCGGCAGAATACTTCGGGACACAAAAGCGGCGTGCTCAGTCCTCAAGACTCAGGTTGGGTGCGGCCGACCAACCTGAGGATCAAAATCTCCTCGGAAACTATATTGCACATAAAATTTTCTGCATTGGACAAGCAATGCAGTAGCCCCCGAGACACTGGTCGGGTGGCAACACCAGATCAGGGGATCGATGTGCCCCTTTAATATTTGTAAATAATAAGCCCAAAGCCCAGTAGCCCCCGAGCCTTAATGCGGGCACGGGTGGCCGAATTAAGGATCAATATCCATAGTAAAATCACAAATTATGTGTAATGACTCTATGTATCCAAGTACTTTACATCATTAATGCTCGGATCCGCATTGTACAAAACTTTGTTGACCGACCATCGGCTTCCACATCCTTGGCCAGTAGCCGAGGAGTGTTTGTCCTACTTTATAAAGCCTTTATGAGGGCAAAGATTTACGACAAACAAGGCAATCTGGCCACACGGTTTTATAAACAAAGGTACGCAGAGAGATATGTTATATTACTGTTTAACAGAAGAAATGTATTCCAAAGAAAATAGTCCCGCTATCGGTTCCTTTCTTTGGGTTGTCATGCTAAGCATGATCATGAAACCTCAGCTCGAATGTAAGAGCAAAATATCGAGGATTTAGTTTGGGAGGCCAGTTAATAGCCCCCGGTAGTGTTCGGCGACAGTCGAGGTCAAGCCGTAAACACTTTGGCCAATGTTATGAATGGCCTGTCATAGTCATAGGATCGCTGACCAGTTTACGCTTATTGTGACAGTCAGTTTTCGGCTTTCTCCACTAAGGTGCTTAACCATGTGAGCTGGAAGCACAATCGCAGTGGTTCTCCCTTTGCACGCCTAGCCGAACAAAACGGAACATAGGAAGCAAGTGCAGGAGCCGGGCAACCCAACTATTGACCGAAGACACAATTCGAAACCGAAGCATATATCCTATCTCAAGACTTCGAGCGGGTCAGCCTACGGCTTCAACCTCCTATCCCGAGGGCGGAGTACTTCTCATTAGGCCAGTTTAGCAAACTAAACTCTAGCGGCTTTGAGAGAGAAATTAGGCTCCCCGGCTAGTGACCGCACACTCGCGTCGAAAAAAGGAGTGATAAATAATAATATTAGAACATTGCAACGACTGAGAAGAAGAACACTTATTATAAAACGGCTCAAATAAACTTAAGAGCCCCCAAGTGACTTGGGTAGAAGAATGAGTGCATGTACCGAAGTAGTTATATCATATCTATGTTCAACCGAACTTTAAACGCGTCTTAACCGACCGTCGGCTTCTCCCTCTTCGGTTAAGGACCGAAAAGTGTTATGTACTCCATCGGTCGAGAATATCGATAGTGTTTCCAATAACCAGGCAATCAGGCCATAAGGCTGTAACAGACAAAGCGCGCTCAGGGAACTTATGCTATATTACTACGAAGAGTAAGAAGCATCTTCGAAGAAAATAGTACCCCCACCGGTACCTTTCTTCGGTGCTCATTGTTATTATGAGACTTGTGCAATAGATTTTTGTACTCATGAGTTCCATTGTGTGCCGACCATCATTGAATAACTATAAGAGCGCTAGCTTTCGGCTTCACCCAGTCTGAGGTCCGGCTCGGGTGACCCGATCGTGACAATCGCAGAGGTGCTCCCTTTACTCCCTAGCCGAACAATCGGGAACATAGGGGTAAACACAGGAGCGAGGCAACCCAGCTTGCAAATCGCTTAAGTCAATGTGGTGCATATTGTGGCGTAATACACGAACAAGGAACGAAGCCGTACAAGTATAATCATATGCAACAGGAAAAGCTTCATAAAGGAAGCCCCCAAGTAAACGGGGTATTTGAATTTATGCGTCACAAACAAAGTTTGGACAAGGAAATTTTTTAGAAGCAACTTTTTTCCAAAAAAGTATAATGCTTGGTCGAACCGAACGCAAGTTAGAAATTAAAGCTTTGAGCATGAAAGCGACTTAGCTGGTTAATGTGTTCGGTATTGATGACGCGGTCCGAGCTTGATGCGGGGCAAGGTTCCATCCCTCAAGCCGGTCCCGAGGTGGCGGAGCGGAGAGCTTGACACGCCGAAGTGGTGACATAGCACGATCAATGCAGACCGGCAGAGTGACGCCGAAGTCCCCGGATCATTTTCCTGTGCACAAAAAATAGTGCAAACCGGAGATCATAGTAATAATGATAATTAAAAAAATCGTTGCATAATAAATAATTTATGCAAAGTGGGTAATAAAAGAAATATGGCCTGGCGCCGAAGTCAAGTCGATGCAGAGCGTCGGCGTGATGCGGTAAAGGCGTGGCAAAGCCTGGATTCGCAGGTCGGTCCGAGCTCCGAGTGCGGCGTTCGCCGGACTATGTACGGAAACTGACCGAACCACCATGCAACTATCGTTAATGCAGCCACCATTTGATAGACCTGTGTACATATGACGGACAAACCAGAGTAATAATCCCTTGGGAAAAATGAACCCAAACAAGTAAAAAATACTGGGATTAATAGCACCTGGTTTATTTGTTGTAGCAATCCGAAGGAAGGTGATTCCTAAAATTGGGACCCGCTCCGCACACCCATTGCCTGATGGGCGATAAAACGACGGCATGGCAATGTTGGTAAAGGTTGACTCGCCGAGGCAAAGCCCTCGGCCCAGCTAACGTGACGGAGCTGGTCGGCTAGTGACGCCGAAGTGTCCGGAGTAGGTTGATGAAGAGATGGCAAAGCCCCCGGTCCAGCCGAGATGTCGAAGCCTCGATGTCAGCCGATGAGTCGAAGTAGGTCGGCGTGATGGACACCAGCTTGAAGAAGCAATAGTGCGGCCATGTCGATGCAGGTCGTGACGTGGTCGATGCCGGCTTGATGAAGCGACCGTGCGGCGATGCCGGTATGCCTGCTCCGTGTAATCCATGGGGCGGCGATGTTGGTGATGATTTATCCTTCGTGATGCCGGGCTCTTGTTCGGCTTGCCGAGATGATGATCCGAAGAAGTTGAGCTCGGCTCAACAAAGTGACGCCGTGTCTAGCGCAGGTCGGCAGCCGTGGAGTAATATTGCCGGATTGGTTTGACACCAGCATGATGTTGAAGATCATGTTCAAAAGATCTTACAGTTAGTGGGATGTGTTCGGAAACAAAACACAATACCCCTTACAAAACTTCCTTCAAAAGGGATGTCCGAAATCCAGTTTATAAAAAAGATGAACTTGGGTCGGATTCGTTTTCGCGCAGAAAACAGATCCGAAAAATGATGCACTAATCGGAAGGTTCCCGGAGTTTGGACGGTCGGATCAAGCCGAAATTTTGAGAGGTGGTAGATATAGGAATTCCGCAGCCGATCAACGGTTGGATCTTCCAAAGGACATCCGAGCTAGAAGCTGGACACCACGCCCTAAACTCATCCAAATTCCCGTCTAGATTTGACAGGGCTCCGGTATATCGTGGATTGCCAGAGATTCCTCTATCGGAACTCGACGAAATTTTCCATGGTTGTTGTAGACTCAATTCTGCACAATTCCACCAAAGCGATCGTCAGAGCGATACTCGAGGAGGTGGTGGTGGCAGATACGAGTTCGCTGTCCAGAAAAACAGCACGGTCGCTTGAGGGCAATGTTGACGTTGAGCCCCCGAGCTCCATAGATGATTCCTCCGTGATCTTGATAGAGATCGGAGTTGATGTTTGATGAAGGCCCTCGTCCGGACATGGTGATCCGAACACGGGGCGCAATTCTTGGTCGAACCAAGGTGACCAGTCGAGCTGGTGACGAAGATGCTGAAGTCGCAATTCATCTGCAGGCGAGCCATCGATCCTTTTGTCGATCACACAGCGGAACTCTCAATAAAAGCACCAATGTCGGTGTCAAAACCGGCGGATCTCGGGTAGAGGGTCCCGAACTGTGCGTCTAGGCGAATGGTAACAGGAGACAAGGGACACAATGTTTTACCCAGGTTCGGGCCCTCTTGATGGAGGTAAAACCCTACGTCCTGCTCGAATAATATTGATGATATGGGTAGTACAAGAGTAGATCTACCACGAGATCAAGGAGGCTAAACCCTAGAAGCTAGCCTATGGTATGATTGTTGTATATATTGTATCTCTATCGACTAGCCTGGCCTCGGTTTATATAATGCACCGGAGGCCTAGGATAACAAGAGTCCTAGCCGAATACACCGGTGGGGAGAAGTCCTTGTCTTGATCGCCAAGTCTTGTGGATTCTTCCTTGTATGCGGTAGCCGTCCGAACTGGCCCATGAGTATACGGCCACGGGGGTCCTCGGCCCAATCTAATAGATCGGGAGACGACGTGGTGAGTACCCCCTAGTCCAGGACACCGTCACCCCCCCAAGCCCAATACGAATTGGGAAGGGGGCCAGCCCCCCTTTCTTTCCTCCCCCTTCCTCTTCCTTCCCTCTCCCTCTCCAAATAGGAAAAGGAGGAGTCCTACTCCCGGTGGGAGTAGGACTCCCCCTTGGGCGCGCCTCCTCCCCTTGGCCGGCCCTCTCCTCCCCTCCTTTATATACAGAGGAGAGGGGCACCCCATAGACACAACAATTGATCTCTTGGATCTTTTAGCCGTGTGCGGTGCCCCTCTCCACCATAGTCCACCTCGATAATATTGTAGCGGTGCTTAGGCGAAGCCCTGCAACAGTAGAACATCAACATCATCACCACGCCGTCGTGCTGACGGAACTCTCCCTCAAAGCTCGGCTGGATCGGAGTTCGAGGGACGTCATCGAGTTGAACGTGTGCTGAACTCGGAGATGCCGTGCGTTCGGTACTTGATCGGTCGGATCGTGAAGACGTACGACTACAGCAACCGCGTTGTGCTAACGTTTCCACTTTCGGTCTACGAGGGTACATGGACACACTCTCCCCTCTCGTTGCTATGCATCACCATGATCTTGCGTGTGCGTAGGAATTTTTTTGAAATTACTACGTTCCCCAACAGTGGCATCCGAGCCTGGTTTTATGCGTTGACGTTATATGCACGAGTAGAACACGAGTGAGTTGTGGGCGATACAAGTCATACTGCTTACCAGCATGTCATACTTTGGTTCGGCGGTATTGTTGGATGAAGTGGCCTGGACCGACATTACGCGTACGCTTACGCGAGACTGGTTCTACCGACGTGCTTTGCACATAGGTGGCTGGCGGGTGTCAGTTTCTTCAACTTTAGTTGAACTGAGTGTGGCTACGCCCGGTCCTGGAGAAGGTTAAAACAACACTAACTTGACGAACTATCGTTGTGGTTTTGATGCGTATGTAAGAACGGTTCTTGCTCAGCCCGTAGTAGCCACGTAAAACTTGCAACAACAAAGTAGAGGACGTCTAACTTGTTTTTGCAGGGCATGTTGTGATGTGATATGGTCAAGACATGATGCTATATTTTATTGTATGAGATGATCATGTTTTGTAACCGAGTTATAGGCAACTGGCAGGAGCCATATGGTTGTCGCTTTTATTGTATGAAATGCAATTGCCCTGTAATTGCTTTACTTTATCACTAAGCGTTAGCGATAGTCGTAGAAGCAATAGTTGGCGAGGCGACAACGATGCTACGATGGAGAACAAGGTGTCATGCCGGTGACGATGGTGATCATAACGGTGCTTCAGAGATGGAGATCACAAGCACAAGATGATGATGGCCATATCATATCACTTATATGATTGCATGTGATGTTTATCTTGTATGCATCTTATTTTGCTTTGATTGATGGTAGCATTATAAGATGATCTCTCACTAAATTTCAAGATAAAAGTGTTCTCCCTGAGTATGCACCGTTGCCAAAGTTCGTCGTGCCCATACACCACGTGATGATCGGGTGTGATAAGCTCTACGTCCATCTACAATGGGTGCAAGCCAGTTTTGCACACACAGAATACTCAGGATAAACTTGACGAGCCTAGCATATGCAGATATGGCCTCGGAATACTAAGACCGAAGGATCGAGCGTGAATCATATAGTAGATATGATCAACATAATGATGTTCACCATTGAAAACTACTCCATTTCACGTGATGATCGGTTATGGTTTAGTTGATTTGGATCACGTGATCACTTAGATGATTAGAGAGATGTCTATCTAAGTGGGAGTTCTTAAGTAATTTGATTAATTGAACATTAATTTATCATGAACTTAGTCCTGGTAGTATTAGCATATCTATGTTGTAGATCAATAGCTCGCGTTTAGCTCCCCTATTTTATTTTTGATATGTTCCTAGAGAAAACTAAGTTGAAAGATGTTAGTAGAAATGATGCGGATTGGATCCGTGATCTGAGGATTATCCTCATTGCTGCACAGAAGAATTATGTCCTTGATGCACCGCTAGGTGACAGACCTATTGCAGGAGCAGATGCAGACGTTATGAACGTTTAGCTAGCTAAATATGATGACTACTTGATAGTTTAGTGCACCATGCTTAACAGCTTAGAATCGGGACTTCAACGACATTTTGAACGTCATGGATCATATGAGATGTTCCAGGAGTTAAAGTTAATATTTCAAGCAAATACCCGAGTTGAGAGATATGAAGTCTCCAACAAGTTCTATAGTTAAAAGATGGAGGAGAATAGCTCAAGCAGTGAGCTTGTGCTCAGATTATCTGGGTACTACAATCACTTGAATCAAGTGGGAGTTAATCTTCTAGATAAAATAGTGATTGACAGAATTCTCTAGTCACCATCACCAAGTTAGTAGAACTTCGTGATGAACTATAGTATGCAAGGGATGACGAAAACGATTCCCGAGCTTTTCATGATGATGAAATCGATGAAGGTAGAAATCAAGAAAGAGCATCAAGTGTTGATGATTAACAAGACCACTAGTTTCAATAAAAGGGCAAAGGGAAAGAAAGGGAACTTCAAGAAGAACGACAAGCAAGTTGCTGCTCAAGTGAAGAAGCCCAAGTCGGGACCTAAGCCCGAGACTAAGTGCTTCTACTGCAAAGGGACTGGTCACTGGAAGCGGAACTGCCCCAAGTATTTGGCGGATAAGAAGGATGGCAAAGTGAACAATGTTATATTTGATATACATGTTATTGATGTGTACTTTACCAGTGTTTATAGCAACCCCTTGGTATTTGATACTGGTTCAGTTGCTAAGAGTAGTAACTCGAAACGGGCGTTGCGGAATGAACAGAGACTAGTTAAGGGTGAAGTGACGATGTGTATTGGAAGTGGTTCCAAGATTGATACGATCATCATCGCACACTCCCTATACTTTCGGGATTAATGTTAAACCTAAATAAATGTTATTTGGTGTTTGCGTTGAGCATGAATATGATTTGATCATGTTTATTGCAATACAGTTATTCATTTAAGTTAGAGAATAATTGTTGTTCTGTTTACATGAATAAAACCTTCTATGGTCATACACCCAATGAAAATGGTTCGTTGGATCTCGATCATAGTGATACACATATTCATAATATTGAAGCCAAAAGATGCAAAGTTAATAATGATAGTGCAACTTATTTGTGGCACTGCCGTTTAGGTCATATTGGTGTAAAGCACATGAAGAAACTCCATGCTGATGGGCTTTTGGAATCACTTTATTATGAATCATTTTGATGCTTGCGAACCATGCCTCATGGGCAAGATGACTAAGACTCCATTCTCCGGAACAATGGAGCGAGCAACTGACTTATTGGATATAAAACATACTGATGTATGAGGTATGAGTGTTGAGGCTCACGGCGGGTATCATTATTTTTTGACCTTCACAGATGATTTGACCAGATATGGGTATATCTACTTGAAGAAACATAAGTCTGAAACATTTGAAAAGTTCAAAGAATTTCAGAGTGAAGTGGAAAATCATCGTAACAAGAAAATAAAGTTTCTACGATCTGATCGCAGAGGCGAATATTTGAGTTACGAGTTTGGTCTTCAATTTAAACAATGTGGAATAGTTTCACAAACTCATGCCACCTGGAACACCACATCATAATGGTGTGTCCGAACGTCATAACCATACTTTATTGGATATAGTACAATCTATGATGTCTCTTACCGATTTACCACTATCGTTTTGGGGTTATGCATTAGAGACAGCTGTGTTCACGTTAAATAGGGCACCATCTAAATCCGTTGAGATGACACCATATGAACTGTGGTTTGGCTAGAAACCTAAGCTGTCGTTTCTTAAAGTTTGGGGCTGCGATGCTTATGTGAAAAAATTTCAACCTGATAAGCTCAAACCAAGTCGGAGAAGTGCGTCTTCATAGGATACCCAAAAGTAACTGTTGGGTACTGCTACCTCTTGAGCACTGCATTGGTTTTCCCCGAAGAGGAAGGGGTGATATGCAACAAAGTAGCGTAAGTATTTCCCTCAGTTTTTGAGAACCAAGGTATCAGTCCAGTAGGAGGCTACGCGCGAGTCCCTCATACCTGCACAAAACAAATAAATCCTCGCAACCAACGGGAATAGGGGTTGTCAGCCCCTACACGGCCACTTACGAGAGTGAGATCTGATAGATATGATAAGATAATATTTTTGGTATTTTTGTGATAAAGATGCAAAGTAAAATAAAGGCAAAGTAAAGAACTAAGTAGTAGGAGATTAATATGATAAATATAGACCCGGGGGCCATAGGTTTCACTAGTGGCTTCTCTCGAGAGCATAAGTATTTTACGGTGGGTGAACAAATTACTGTTAAGCAATTAACAGAATTGAGCATAGTTATGAGAATATCTAGGTATGATCATGTATATAGGCATCACGTCCGAGACAAGTAGACCGACTCCTGCCTGCATCTACTACTATTACTCCACTCATCGACCGCTATCCAGCATGCATCTAGAGTATTAAGTTAAAAACAGAGTAACGCCTTAAGCAAGATGACATGATGTAGAGGTATAAACTCATGCAATGTGATGAAAACCCTATCTTGTTATCCTCGATGGCAACAATACAATACGTGCCTTGCTGCCCCTACTGTCACTGGGAAAGAACACCGCAAGATTGAACCCAAAGCTAAGCACTTCTCCCATTGCAAGAAAGATCAATCTAGTAGGCCAAACAAAACTGATAATTCGAAGAGACTTGCAAAGATAACCAATCATACATAAAATAATTTAGAGAAGATTCAAATATTGTTCATAGATAGACTTGATCATAAACCCACAATTCATCGGTCTCAACAAACACGCCGCAAAAAGAAGATTACATCGAATAGTTCTCCACAAGAGAGGGGGAGAACATTGTATTGAGATCCAAAAAGAGAGTAGAAGCCATCTAGCTAATAACTATGGACCCGTAGGTTTGAGGTAAACTACTCACACTTCATCGGAGGGGCTATGGTGTTGATGTAGAAGCCCTTCGTGATCGATTCCCCCTCCGGCGGAGCTCCGAAACAGGCCCCAAGATGGGATCTCGTGGATACAGAAAGTTACGGCGGTGGAATTAGGGTTTTGGCTCCGTATCTGATCGTTTGGGGGTACGTGGGTATATATAGGAGGAAGAAGTACGTCGATGGAGCAACAGGGGGCCCACGAGGGTGGAGGGCATGCCTGGGGGGGGGGGGGGGGGGGGGGGTAGGCGCGCCCCCCTACCTTGTGGTCTCCTCTTTTGTGTCTTGACGTAGGGTCCAAGTCTCCTGGGTCTTGTTCGTTGAGAAAATCACGTTCCCGAAGGTTTCATTCCGTTTGGACTCCGTTTGATATTCCTTTTCTTCGAAACCCTAAAACAGGCAAAAAAAACAGCAATTCTGGGTTGGGCCTCTGGTTAATAGGTTAGTCCCAAAAATAATATAAAAGTGGAAAATAAACCCAATAATGTCCAAAACAGTAGATAATATAGCATGGAGCAATCAAAAATTATAGATACGTTGGAGACGTATCAGGTACATCTTCTATCACAGATCCGAAGGCAAGATATTTGTTGCTGAGAATGGATCCTTTCTAGAGAAGGAGTTTCTCTCGAAAGAAGTGAGTGGGAGGAAAGTAGAACTTGATGAGGTAACTATACCTGCTCCCTTATTGGAAAGTAGTTCATCACAGAAATCTGTTTCTGTGACTCCTACACCAATTAGTGAGGAAGCTAATGATGATGATCATATAACTTCAGATCAAGTTACTACCAAACCTCGTAGGTCAACCAGAGTGAGATCTGCACCAGAGTGGTATGGTAATCCTGTTCTGGAGGTCATGTTAATTGACCATGACAAACCTACGAACTATGAGGAAGCGATGATGAGCCCAGATTCCGCGAAATGGCTTGAGGCCATGAAATCTGAGATGGGATCCATGTATGAGAACAAAGTGTGGACTTTGGTTGACTTGCCCGATGATCGGCAAGCCATAGAAAATAAATGGATCTTCAAGAGGAAGACGGACGCTGATAGTAGTGTTACTATCTACAAAGCTAGACTTGTCGAAAAAAGGTTTTGACAAAGCTCAAGGTGTTGACTACGATGAGATTTTCTCACTCGTAGCGATGCTTAAGTCTGTCCGAATCATGTTAGCAAATTGCCACATTTTATGAAATCTGACAAATGGATGTCAAAACTACATTCCTTGATGGATTTCTTAAAGAGTTGTATATGATGCAACCAAAAGGTTTTATCGATCCTAAAGGTGCTAACAAAATGTGCAAGCTCTAGCGATCCATCTATGGACTGGTGCAAGCATCTCAGAGTTGGAATATACACTTTGATGAGTTGATCAAAGCATATAGTTTTATACAGACTTGTGGTGAAGCCTGTATTTACAAGAAAGTGAGTGGGAGCACCACAGCATTTCTGATAAATATATGTAAATGACATATTGTTGATCGGAAATAATGTAGAATTTTCTGGAAAGCATAAAGGAGTTTTTGAAAGGAGTTTTTTCAAAGAAAGACCTCGGTGAAGCTGCTTACATATTGAGCATCAAGATCTATAGAGATAGATGAAGACACTTGATAAGTTTTTTCAATGAGTACATACCTTGACAAGATTTTGAAGTAGTTCAAAATGGAACAGTCAAAGGAGTTCTTGCCTGTATTGCAAGGTGTGAAGTTGAGTAAGACTCAAAACCCGACCATGACAGAAGATAGAGAGAGAATGAAAGTCATTCCCTATGCCTCAGCCATAGGTTCTATAAAGTATGAGATGATGTGTACCAGACCTATTGTATACCCTGCCCTGAGTTTGGCAAGGGAGTACAATAGTGATCTAGGAGTAGATCACTTGACATTGGTCAAAATTATCCTTAGTGGAATAAGGATATGTTTCTCGATTATGGAGGTGACAAAAGGTTCGTCGTAAAGGGTTACATCGATGCAATCCAGATGACTCTAAGTCTCAGTCTGGATACATATTGAAAGTGGGAGCAATTAGCTAGAGTAGCTCCGTGCAAAGCATTGTGGAGATAGAAATTTGCAAAATACATACGGATCTGAATGTGGCAGACCCGTTGACTAAAATTCTCTCACAAGCAAAACATGATCACACCTTAGTACTCTTTGGGTATTAATCACATAGCGATGTGAACTAGATTATTGACTCTAGTAAACCCTTTGGGTGTTGGTCACATGACGATGTGAACTATGGGTGTTAATCACATGGTGATGTGAACTATTGGTGTTAAATCACATGGCGATGTGAACAAAATTATTGACTCTAGTGCAAGTGGGAGACTGAAGGAAATATGCCCTAGAGGCAATAATAAAATTATTATTTATTTCCTTATATCATGATAAATGTTTATTATTCATGCTAGAATTGTATTAACCGGAAACATGATACATGTGTGAATACATAGACAAACAGAGTGTCACTAGTATGCCTCTACTTGACTAGCTCGTTGATCAAAGATGGTTATGTTTCCTAACCATAGACAAAGAGTTGTCATTTGATTAACGGGATCACATCATTAGGAGAATGATGTGATTGACTTGACCCATTCCGTTAGCTTAGCACTTGATTGATTAGTTTGTTGCTATTGCTTTCTTCATGACTTATACATGTTCCTATGACTATGAGATTATGCAACTCCCGTTTACCGGAGGAACACTTTGTGTGCTACCAAACGTCACAACGTAACTGGGTGATTATAAAGGTGCTCTACAGGTGTCTCCGAAGGTACTTGTTGGGTTGGCGTATTTCGAGATTAGGATTTGTCACTCCGATTGTCAGAGAGGTATGTCTGGGCCCACTCGGTAATACACATTACTTAAGCCTTGCAAGCACTGCAACTAATGAGTTAGTTGCGGGATGATGTGTTACGGAACAAGTAAAGAGACTTGCCGGTAACGAGATTGAACTAGGTATTGAGATACCGACGATCGAATCAAGTAACATACCGATGACAAAGGGAACACACATATGTTGTTATGCGGTTTGACCGATAAAGATCTTCGTAGAATATGTAGGAGCCAATATGAGCATCCAGGTTCCGCTATTGGTTATTGACCGGAGACGTGTCTCGGTCATGTCTACATAGTTCTCGAACCCGTAGGGTCCGCACGCTTAAAGTTTGATGACGGTTATATTATGAGTTTATAGTTTTTGGTGTACCGAAGGTAGTTCGGAGTCCCGGATGTGATCATGGACATGACGAGGAGTCTCAAAATGTTCGAGACGTAAAGATCGATATATTGGACGACTATATTTGGATACCAGAATGGTTCCGGGTGAGATCGGAATAATACCGGAGCACCGGGAGGTTATCGGAACCCCCCGGGAGGTATATGGGCCTTAATGGGCTTTAGTGGAAAGGGGGGGAAAGGAGCAAGGGGGGCCCCCCCCCCCCAAGCCCAGTCCGAATTGGGAAGGTGGCCGGCCCCCCTTTCCTTCCTCCCCCTTCCTCTTCCTTCCCCCTCCCTCTCCAAATAGGAAAAGGAGGAGCGCGCCTCCTCCCCTTGGTCGGCCATCTCACAGAGGAGAGGGGCACCCCATAGACACAACAGTTGATCTCTTGGATCTTTTAGCCGTGTGCGGTGCCCCTCTCCACCATAGTCCACCTCGATAATATTGTAGCAGTGCTTAGGCGAAGCCCTGCAATAGTAGAACATCAACATCGTCACCACGCCGTCGTGCTGACGGAACTCTCCCTCAAAGCTCGGCTGGATCGGAGTTCGAGGGACGTCATCGAGTTGAACGTGTGCTGAACTCGAAGGTGCCGTGCATTCGGTACTTGATCGGTCGGATCATGAAGACGTACGGCTACATCAACCGCGTTGTGCTAATGCTTCCGCTTTTCGTCTACGAGGATACGTGGACACACTCTCCCCTCTCGTTGCTATGCATCACCATGATCTTGCGTGTGCGTAGGAATTTTTTTGAAATTACTACGTTCCCCAACAAAAGGCAACAAACCTGCTTCTATGATTCAACCGCCTCCGCAGCCTCGGGTTCAAGACCGTATACCTATCCCCGGTGCGGCAAAATGGCATATCCCCAGTGATCCGATCCTACCTAAGGCAGCGGTAGAGGCCATATACGACGATTAAAGGAGACTTCATGACAATGTGCTGCGGAGAGAGAAAAGGCTGATCGCCTCGAAAAATCCAGGATACCCGCTCTGCGTGGTTAAGATGCCGCAGCAAAGGTTGTATGTCGACACATTCCCCGCGGAGAAGTTCTTCCTTCGATTCGATTACATCTTCGACATGTTTCACTTGAAAAAGCTGGATTTTACGTTTGTCCGCCTTTTTGCCTTGTACATGAACTACATCATCAGGACTGAGCAGATACCTTATATCTGTGTCGCTGACCCGTACTTCATGCACGAAGGCTTCTTGGCAGTCTGCCCAAAGCACCGTGAATACACGAGTAACTACATCGCCGATTTCATGGTCGACAATAAGGACAAGGAGACGATTCTCATGCCTTATCATCCCATGCAAGTCATCAGCGTGGATATCCTTCCTTCGATTTCAATCATTTCATTTGCACGCGTGGAGGCTAATTTGAGGTGTACTTATTTTGCGCAGCGACGGGCGTGCCGTCCTCATCATCCTTTACCCCCGATTCTCCCACGCTCTTTACTTGGACTCGTCGAAGAACATGAAGAAAAAGGATTACACCCACATCAAGTCTGTTCTCGACAGTGCTATCTTTACCTACGGCCTACGGGGTGGAGAGATCACGCTCAAGAAAGCAAGGAACCGCGCGCCTGCCTTCGGCCATAAGACCGACTTCTGCTGCATCCAGCAATCGAGTGGTACTCTCAGTGATGGATTCTATGTCCTCCACCACATGCTGGAGTACAGACGGGATCAGCAGAACCTTCGCATGTCACCTAGATCCGGCGATGCCCATATTCTACAGTGGGTAAATAACCTAGGAGATATCCCGGATCATTGACTTCGAGCTGAGTTCTATCACATCCAGCATGAACTTGCCCAAATCATCACGAAGGAGGTCCTCGGAAAAAACAGGGTTGTTCTATGAAGAAGGGGAAATGTCGTGGGAAGACGTCCAAACACGCGTATCAGCTCAGCGTCTCGACCTGAAGCCTTTCATTGCGCTCGGGGACTATCTCCCTAACTTGGATGGATGGCACGGCATCTTGGAGTGATTGAGGATATATGACAAAGTGCCCATTTAGTCCATATTTTCTCTATGACGAAACTTTGAGTTATGCACGACGAAACTTTACTTGTGATGTAATTAAACCGTCCTCCTCAACTAGCAAAGATCACTCTAGTTAGGGCATTTTGGGTACGATGAACTTTGTTATTTATGCTTATGATATGTTGCTTCTATTTTTGCCAAGTCTGTCTCTTTCTGTTGCTCAACTATATATGTTGCATATTATCGACTCATGTGACGATGCAGGTACATAGATCATCGATGGCGAAGAAGTGCTACGCCACGAGTATACGACGAGTGGCCGAAGTGTCAGGCCCAGGTGTACCAGTTTCCGAGCGATAGCCAGAGAGGGTTCGATAGCAGAGCCGAAGCGGAAAGTAGTTAGTTTAGGTTCACGCTAGTGCGAGAGAGGGATATGAACCGGTGCCTCAAGAAGTACTACATTATGTATGATGAGACATGTCATGTAACTTGTATAGCTATATCGTGATTATGATGTGACGACATGATTTGTGTTGGATGATATGATGAGACTATTATGTGTATGATATGATGAGCATATTGCCAGTTTATGATATGAGTAGAATACTGTATAAAATCTGTTCAAAAACATCGCAAATACATAGCAAAAAAAGATATGTGAAAATGTAGTAGTAACACTCTTTAGCGTTAAACAGGAAAACGCTGCTGCTAAGCCACTTAGCGCTACTGCTAAGTAGCTATAGCAGTAGTGTGGGAAGAAACGCGCTACTGCTAAGCGTTAGTTGTAGCGTCGTATCAGTAGCGCGGTGATAGCCCTTAGACCCGCACTACTGCTAGGCTTTTCCCTAGTAGTGTCTGTATGTAGGACTGCTGCTGCTGGTAGTTGTCGGACTGGGTGGGATCTGAGTCTTCCACATGTCCGTCCTCATAGGCCCCTCCTCTTCCCTCGCCTCCATCATGGATGATGTCGAGAATCTCCTTGTCAGCGTCGTACCCTGACTCCCATGCTCTAGGCATTGCAGCTAACAGCGTGCGGGCACCCATCTACTCTCGGCCCGCCGTCTGTGCCCGGACGAGCTGCGATGAGGAATACTTGGAGAAGAGCGGCGTGACGTTAACGTCGACGATGTAAGCACCGTATCGGTGGGGGCTCCGAGCTACTTGGCGGCGTAGTAGTACGGAGGCTTGTAAGGCTCCGGCCGCGGCGCTGTCTGTACTGTGGGCGTGCCCTTCTGGCGGCGCCCGCCATGGAAGCCAAGACCGCCTCGTCCGCCATGACCTCCACGCCCAACGCCACCACCAGGCCCACCGGCGGCCAACCGCTTCTTGAGTTTTTCCTCCTTTGTGGCCTTTGCTTTGACGCGGCGAGTTTGTCGTGTCGCCGAGCTGATCTTCCGGACAAGCGTTATGCTCGGATCCTCCGGCACCTCCGTCGGCTCCATCTCCAACAGGTTCTCCAATGTCGGCGACGACGGAAGAAAGGAGAGGGTGGGAGAAAAGAGCGGGAATTCGGCAGAGAGCGGTGGGGGATGAAAGAAGAGAATGGGGAATTTTGACACGGAAACAATGTGGGATGCTTCAAAAGCGCGGGCTCCGCCTTCCTTTTGGATGAGTCGGGGAGGAGGGGGCAGAGAGCGATGTTTCGCGTGTCCGAACTCCTGCAAAGCCCCATCCCTCTGTTTGTCTTCGGTTTGCGGAAAAGAACACGTCTGGATCGTATTGGATGGCTTTTGCGGTCTGGACAGCACGGTCCGAACGGATACGGTAGGTTTGCGGGTCGATGTTCGGAGATGCCCTTAATACTCTATATCTATCGATGGATCTGCAGGAACTAAAATAAAAACTTCGACAACCAGCGTGACGTGGGAGGCTCTTGTATCTGCAGCTGCGCTTTCACTCGAATCAAAAGAAGAAAAAGATACAGCTGCTCAACAAGTTCCTCTTGATACCGGTGCGACACGCGTGCCACCACGAGCTCCAGCACCGTGCGGAATCGAAGCTCGCGCTAGGCGCTCGTGTCCTGCGCACCTCGCCTGACCATGTTCCCTTTTCTATTCCTTCTCCTCTGGTCGATGCTACTCCAGGTGGAGGCGGTGGTTGCTTCGCCGAGCACAGTCGGTAGTTGCCGAGAAGTGGCCGGCGGAACTGGGAGTTTCATAGGATACCGCTCCTAGCTCCTACTAGTACCTAGCTTAGCCAGGATTGACTCGCGGGAACGAGCAAGTAGTGGAACCGGTGCTGTGCTAGGCATGGGACGACGCCGGAAGCGCGGACGACAGCAGAATCCTGTAGGCTCCCATTGAAAATGATATCGACATATTATTATAGGAATGGATCCCCCCTCCCGTCCCACCCACTACTGTGGTTTATCGTGTCATTCAAAACGCGTCCGTCTGCGGTCAATCGACAGGTTCATTCACACGGCCAGTGTCACTTTAAATCTACCGTAGTTTTTTGACCGAGCGTCAACTGTCACTGCTCATGTCTCCTAGATGCATCATCGCCTTCAGGAAGCAGACGTTGCCATATCAGTCATCAGGCCGGGCTAACGACCTGTGCTTGGATTCGTTAGCGCGGAACTGTCGGTTGCGAAGTCCTGATAATTGCAGCTGCGAGATCTGGAAAGCAAGGGAGAGCGAGAGGAATCTGCCCTCATCAGCGACCACCACGCTGCTGCCCAGAAGAGGACAGCTCCCATGAATCCTCTTGTGCCAAAAGAGGCAGCAAGCAACGCTTCCGAGTGTCTTTTTTTTTCCAAGCATAGCAACACTTCGAGTTGGCGCTGCGACGCCACTGGAAGCAGCACATCACACAGAAACGACACGCGAGAGCACAACTTGCACCAACCACGGGCGGGGTTTGATTTAACGACTTGATTTAAGTACACACACAAAAAAGATGGGCCTGATTAAGACGATGATGACACGACGACAGCGCACACACGCGGATTAAGTAGGTAACCTGCAACTCCGGTACTAATTAAAGATCGCTCCCTAGGCTACAAACGCTCAAATTCAGGCTTGTGCGCTCAGCAAGACAGCGACGAGGCGCCTGCGCACTGCATGGGAGCTGGCTCTACATCAGCAAGCTGCGGATGATGGCCGCTTGCGCGCTGCTCATGTCCGAGGTCGCCAGCAGCTCCGACAGCCTCTCGCTCAGGTCGTCCACCTCCCGGTGCAAGCTCCTGATGTAGGTGCACGTCTCCTGCAGCACCCTTGAAGATGGCACCTGGATTTGGGGAACCAAAGGGAAATTAACGGGTCTGCTGTCAGGTCAAGATCATTATAATGTTAATGATAGCTAATGCAGAAAGTTGAAGCGTCGGAAGAGCATGCAATTGTAGGATTGTCGAAGACATAGCTGATTAGTTCATCATCTACTAGGCTTTATAATATACCCAAGGAATTGAACCGTAAGCAATAGGTCGTAACTACAACAAAGCAGTGGCCAATTTCTTTGTGTGTGAAGAAGAAGAGTCTAACCATAATTTCTAGAGCTACCATTTGCTGCATGTAAAGAGAGAATGCCAATGATGAATGATTACGTACTCTATCATTGCCCCGGAGACGCGCCTCGGGAAGGAGGTCCTGCAACTTGGAGACAAGGTCGCTGATTTGCTCGTCAGTGATCCTCGACGAGCCGGACTGCCTTGACCTTGACCTACGGCTCGACATCACTGCAAATGTGAGTGATCGGATGTACTTAGGAATTGGATGCTTGGCAGAGAGAGCCCAAGACAGTGAGGGTTTATGGTTGGAGTGAGACAAGTTTGAGAGACAGAAGTGGTGGCAGACAGGGACGGAGAGGAACTAAGAAGAAGTGGTGTTGGAAGAGAGGGAAGACAAGTTGTGCATGGGAGAAAGAAATGAGTGGCTACTAGGGTGTTAAATAGTGGCAGCTGCAAACCGAGAAACCCAAAGGGCAGGCAAGAGGAAGTGAGCTTCTTCTGATCTACACAGCGCTCAGCCCAGTACAAGACCCTGACCTATAGGGACAAAACCAAACTATGGTCCAAATGGCAGTCACATGCAGGAAGTATTAAACTGAAAGCGGAACTGCCAAGAGAGAGACAGAGAGAGGGAGAGAGACCATACTGAGGAGCTTGTGCGAGTCTCATGCTACTCGTGCATCGCCGCTGCAAGTGGGAGGAAGCTTTGAACAACAGGGGATGAAGTGCTGGTGGGAGAGACGACTTGGAGGCCAGTACTGTCAGAAGGAGAAACACATGCCATGTTACTTGAACTGCCAAAATATGTGTGGGTTTATTGTTCTTGCCCCCACATTATGTACTCAATATTTGTATGAAATAAGAACAGTGGCTCTACAGTTACTGGTAGATGGCTTTGTTTGCGGCTCTATTTGGACATGTCTAGGGTTCAGTGTACACCCATGCATGAAGCACAAATCTCTTGTCTCCGCAAACACTAGGTCCCCGAGGAACAGTGATACCGGGTGAATTCCAGTCACTACTCACTACTCCATAGATGCGCAAGTGCCTCCTAGACAATGTAATTATGGTGACATTTTTGTACAGTTTCCTAATTCCTATCTACATATCTATCCTGTCAGATCAGAAATTTTAGCAATCTCAGCTTTGCTCCTTATGAAAATCTGCTCTTGCATCGTAACTTATAAAAATATAGCTAATACCATGCACAACTGCTGAAACATGAGTGCATGAACCAAACCGATCAGTTAATAGATATTTCCGGCACTGAATACCTCACAGTGTATCAGATTCAGCAGTGTCATGATGCTGACTGGTCTCTTCGATCATTTGGCACCCACGGCCCATGTCTTGCGGCGCCTGATAATCAATACATGTATGGGGCACATTGACAAGTGTTATTACACCCACACATTATCAGGCGGAATCAAGGCCAATACTGTGGGTTCATGTATCAGATCGGTGCACTGTTTCAAGTACAGAAATGGAGTGAAACAAAGGAATGAGCTGGTTGCAGATAAATTCATACTTGCAATTTCGTGAAATGATTACTCACTGAAACACTTTGGTTCCCCTACTTCAGTCATTCTCATTCTTGTTCTGTTGCTCAAGTTGACCTTGTATAAAATGATGTAGCCAAGCTTCCTAAAAGTATGACAGCGAAAATGATCGACAAGTTAGTTAGAAACACTGAAAGTACCGGAAAAAAACCAATGTTTTGGTATATGCAATAGAGTATGCATGTACTAATGCTGAGGATCTAAAACAAAACAATAATGCCTTCTGCAAATTTGAGATTTCCAATATATTAAGCATGACCAATTAGCATATCTGAATCATGTATGCCCTTTCAGCTCCCAACAAACTCTCGGGAATGTATCAATACATGTAGGCTTACACAGTTTGCAACATAGTTTTACTTGATGACTGTATTATGGGAAAAACACTCCCATGTATCAGCCACAACATTTAGCTCTGTAAGGAACAAGAGTAGATGCATTGGACTATATATGGCACCAAATATGTTTGCAAAATGCACCCCTACATACAGATCATAGTAGAATGAATCTGCCCTTCCAGGAAAGAGTTGCTGGACAACTCAGAAGAATCATTGGGAATTTGACCAGTCAATGCAACGAGCCAGGCAGTACAGCAAGTATAGTGCAACTGCCAGCTTTATTCTTCAGTGACCTGACACCTGAGCTAGTAGGACACATATTAGCCCTTCGTACCCTCTAGAAGCTTAAGAGACAGTATTAAGATGTGAACATGACAGCAAAACCTCAAAATGTAAGCATGTGGGTAATTGCATTTTGGCCCAAATTTCTACTCACAAAGTAAATCCCAGTTGCAAAGTCTCAGCTTTCGCAAACTAGTGGCTAGTTTAACTATCAACATAGTAAAACATCATAGCGGAACATATAAAGTTTCCAGGCAGCTCAATATGATTGATCATTTCAATCCTTAGATTATAAGCAGGTACTCCCTCCAATGCAATATGCCACAATTTGCCCATCAGCGATGATAATGCACGCCATTTAAGAGCTCAAGAGATCTAGCATACTAGTGTGAAACTTAATAATAGCAGAAACGCATCTTGTATTGTAAGATAATTTGGTAATGACGAACTAATGACATCGGACATGCACGAGCTGGTTAATAAAGATCCTATTAGCCTGATAACAATCTGATTAGCCAGCCAGTCACAGCATATACATGCACTAAAAGTTCTCTTTGTCTCAGGAATATTCAATTCACAAGATCCACTGGCAGTAGTACAATAATGCTGGATCATTAGGTGCTGCTGCTCTGAGCGTAACTACCATCATACAGCTTGCCTAGAATACCAATTGCAGGGTAAGCTACTCCCAAATGACCATTTTACACATAAGTACGATGAGAAAACAATATAAAATATCAAATCTCCAATCAGAACCAGCTAGTTGGTGATGATCCGGGCGTATCTTGATGGCAGCATGTCTCACGGGGCACATGTAGCTGGATCCAATTAGTAGAAAACGCCTACAGGTTATCACGTGGACATGGTATTGTTTATGAAGAAACCCCTTGGCCCCAGCCCTCCACCCAAGGTCACACACTCCAGTGAGATCAATCTCTTGTTTAAGTCTGCACTTGACCAATTAAGAAAACAAAGAGTACTGCTTATGTACTATACAATAGGCCAAGTAGGCCTGCCTGCTAAACAGATGCTAGGAATCACATGCATTATCTTATCGTATTGCGCTACATTAACAGACCCTCACATGCCTTACATACTTTAGATCTGTCACCTTGTTCGTGCGTAAACTTTGAAAAGAGATATGTGAATCATGAGGTCCAGGTAAATTTTGTAAAGAAGATCAGCACGGACAATGATGAAGCCTCATGGTCTGATACTGAAAAGATCCTCAAAAGGCAGGTCCTGCTCAGTTACGATAAGAATATGCAAGATGCAAATATTGGCCACCAAAATTGGTCTTTCCTCAACATTGGAATGATTTGAGCATCAGCTGGATAATCTTTTGACCACCGACCTCCGCACAACATGATGGAGTCGTACTGGTCAGCAAGACTTTACATGTATCACAGTTAGTTTACATTATCACCTTGTTGCCACAACAAGCAAATAACTCTTTACTAGACAAAAGAACAAGTGAATTCCAGAACAGAGTGACAATGTAGTGACATCCTGAATGAAGATAAATCATACTGACGAATGTGCCTAGAGGTGTAGACAGGCAAAACAAACAATAAATTACCAAGGTTGATTTTGTAAGGCAAGAAGCTTCCACTCACTATATGACTAACATGGTTCTTAATGAAATGACAGGTACCACTCTGACACAAGAGAGGGAATCATATGATCTGGAGATACTGAAGGTCAGCTGTATTCAGTTCAACACTCCTGCAAGATGACTGGCTATTTCTAGGAAATCTAAGACCTACT
This sequence comes from Triticum urartu, assembly GCF_003073215.2. NCBI lineage: Eukaryota > Viridiplantae > Streptophyta > Magnoliopsida > Poales > Poaceae > Triticum > Triticum urartu. The sequence goes on along the minus strand of NC_053025.1, from coordinate 572,124,576 downwards.
TGCTAATAAATATTAAAACTAAGGTTCTGACAGCACTCTCAGTGCCCAACAACCGAAAGGATACAATATAACTAGTTTTCAGTTAACAAGGAAAAGAATCCAGATCTTGCTGCAGAACCTCAACATGCTCATCATTGAAAGCTAGATTATACTAGGGTGGGCGGTTGGTAAACAGGAAATTAAAATAAATATTCTAAGCTAAAGCTACAATCAGTGCACATCTACTAGTTCAGGCACCATCGGCTAAATTTATACCCTGGTATTGAGTTTCAGGTGAAAGTCATTCAGAACTGGACAAAAATGAAAATAGTTGAAATCCGCCAAAAGGCACCTAAGAACGCACTGACACTACGAAGCTGAAAAATCATGTGCTAGTAATGGCTGCAGAACACGAAATACAGTGTGTAGGTTACCCAAAGTGATTATGCCGGTCTGGGGAGGCATTTTCGGGAATAGTGTTCGCGAAAGGAAGTGTGCAAGTGCACACGTCGACGCCGAAAGGTTCAACTCCCTTAGTTCCATCTTCCATGCATATCATAGCCACCATATATTCATGCCTAAACTTTGGTCCATGTGTATCTGTTTTAGCCAAATAAACTACTGCGAGTTGAACACTATGGAAATAAGGTAGTGCTTCATCTGGGGAGCAGCAATTTTAGTTAAAACAATAAAGAGAATCACGATCGCCTAATGGAGGTACTAATTTTCTGATCGTAGAATTTTGTCTCCAGGCGATTGGGTAGCCAGTTCTAGCTCAGGATGGTTTCCATGATAGTAATAGTCTCGTAGATACAAGTTGATTGACCACATAAACTCCTAGCACTGAATATTTTTTTCGACTGACCCTAGCACTGAATATTCCGTACGGTTCTTCCATTCATTGTTGAAAATACCATCTGAATTTCCCAAATGTTAGTTTCTCCAACGACATGAGCATAAACTCAAATATCCAAACTAGGATGGACCAGATAAAATTAAGCGTGCAAAAGTGCATGTTGTTCTTGATAAAAACAAGCGTGCAAAAATGCATGTACCGGGGGGGGGGGGGGGGGGGAGGTCCAGAAATCGCACTCTTTCCAACCACATTACAATTTTTAGAGGAAAACGATAAACAATGAAGTATGCACCTGTGCTGACACCACATATGTTAATATTATTTTGTTGTTTTGCCAAGGTTTACGTATTAGGCAAGGGGGGCCATAAATAATTGGAGCCACGACTCTCATCCGTTTAAGTTTATTTTTGCTAGGTAAATAGATTACATCATAACTCACACACACAGAAGGGTTCATACTTAATACTTGGTAAAAGTTCTTCTCTAGAAGCAGTAAGAAAATTGCATCTGCGATCAATATGCAAACATCTTTGAAGTATTTGGTTACAATTTCCGGTTCTGATGCGATCAGTATACATATTTTACATGCTAAAATACTTAATCAGTAAATATGTGTGTATCCTTCAATAATTTATTACTCAATCTAGTAAACATGATTATAGGCTTATAGCTACTGGGTTGATGCAACAAAATTTCTAAAAAAAAACAGCAAAATATAGCTAGACTAGAAAATCTATTTGGTTTCATGTTTATCAAGAGGTCCAAGATTGAGAATTCTAGTTCAACAGGTGAATCTATATTCAAGAATCGTTTTCACCAAGCCATGCATTTCAGTTTACTAACACATATTTAGTTATGGATCAGAGATGTGAAAATTGTTGGTTCCAGAGAACGGGTGATAGTTACATTTGGGTGATTTATCAAGTACAAAAGTTGTTTAGACGGATACTGTAACCATGGCATTGGTAGTCCCAAATATTGTTTTGTGAGTGGTAGTACAGGCTGAATAGAGTAGAAGAGAATGAAAATTCGTTGAGATAATTGCAGCCTATGTGTAGCGTAATGTCTGTCTGCACACAAACAAGCTCCCTTTTACACAAAACCTACCACATATTCAGATTCAAAACCAGAGAAGCTTGATTCTCAATGATTGGATAACTAGTAAATGAACCTTTACGTTTGTTTACAAGAAATGATCTATACTGCTGGTTCAACAGCATCGTTAAATGTAACCTATACTGCAGGTCACTGGAGGTTTCAGTAGCTGAATCGACTTATGTAGTAGCTACTTACTGAAGGTCATGGGAGGTTCCAGATCAGTAGCTAAATTTACCAATGTAATAGCTTCTTAGTTAACATAGAGATAAAAGCACGAGCCCAGAATCTAGACTCTAGAGCAACATAGTTAAATCTTTCCATGGTTAAAACACATAGCACTTGCAGAACTAGAATTCACACAGTAATGTTAGTAACAAAGAAACTAGGCCGTCTGAATATATCATCAAGTTTTTGCTTCCTACTCTGTCACTCTGTCGCATCTCTCAAACAAAGGTAGGTAGTATGAATATATCATTTAGTCTTCGCTTCCTACTATATATCATAATGCCCTGTATCTCATTAAAGGTGCATCAAAACATGATTCCCTAACGAACAAAAAGGCGGATCATATACAAATGAACTCATAGAAGATGGAAGCCTTTTTGGAGTTGGACCAAGCAATGATTTGCAAACATCGATTAAGATCAAACTGGCCCTGCAATTGACATATCAAATTTCTTGACTGCTTTGTTCGTGTGGACACGCCCAGAGTTTGGAAGGGGCACTTGGTCCATCCATACCAAGGAAGACCTTTCCGATTTCCTAGCATGGCCCTGCAGTTTACTAATGCATTTTTAGTTATGGATCATAGATGTGAAAATTGTTGGTTCCAGAAAATGGGGGATAGTTACATTCGAGTAATTTAACAAGTACAGAAGTGTTGTTTAGAGGGATACTGTAGCCATGGCATTGGTAGTCCCAAATGTTGTTTTGTGAGTGGGTAAAATTTGTTGAGACATAATTGCAGCATAATGTATGTCTGCATGCAAACAAGCTCCCCTTTACACGAAACCTACCACATATTCAGATTCAAAATCAGAGAAGCTTGATTCTCAATGATTGGATAACTAGTAAATGAACCTTTACATTTGTTTACAAGAAAGAAGTTCCCTGAACCCGTCATCTAAACCGCAGGTTCAACAGCACTGTTAAATGCAATCTATAGTGCAGGTCAGTGGAGGTTTCAGTAGCTGAATCTACCCACGTGGTAGCTTCCTACTGCAGGTCAGGGAGGTTCCAAATCAGTAGCTAAACCTACCAATCTAATAGCTTCTTAAGTAATATTCAGCTAAATGTACCAGCCCAACATCTAGACTCTAGAGCAACATAGTTAAATCTTTCCATGGTTAAAACACATAGCACTTACAGAACCAGAATTCACACGGTAAGGTTAGTAATAAAGAAACTATACGGTCTCATTTAGTTTTTGTTTCCTACTCTGTCACTCCACATCATCCCTCAATAAAGGTAGGTAGTCTGAATATATCGATTAGTCTCCGCTTCGTACTATATATCATTCTGGCCCGTATCTCACTAAAAGTGCATCAACACATGATTCCCTAGCGAACAAAAAGGTATTTGATATACAAATGCACTAATACAACATGAAAGCCTTTTTGAAGTTGGATCAAGCAATCATTCGCAAACACCAATTAAGATCAAACTGGCCCTGCAATTTTATTTTATTTTATTTTGTTTCCTGAATCCTTTGTTTGTGTGGACACACCCAGAGTTTGTAAAAGGGCACTTGATCCGTTCGATTAGCAAGGAAGACCTTTCTGATTTCCGAGGATGGACATCTCACTGTTCGTACTGAACTTTTATCAGTTTGAATATATGAAGCGGTCTGGGGGCTCCATTCCTTTCTGTATTATTAATAGCACATGCCATGATCAACATCCTGATAATTAGGGTGTCTCTACCAACATAGGCCATTAATGCAACCACCTAAGCACCTAGGCATGGAACTATCCAAGCGCAGCAACAGCATTTCGAGGAAATGGTAACCGCAGCATAATTATCAGCATTGACTATTTGATGATAGCGAGCACAGGCGTAGCTCTAGCGAGCGAAGCACAAAAGTAAGCTAAATCCTAGGCGGCAAAATATATCTTACCACCGTAATAAAAGCAGGGCACCGATTTATAAGAACACCAGATTGCGCGAAGGGGGGAACTTACAGCGAAACCCTAGCGGGAGATGGCGACATTTTAGGGGAGATGGCGGCGGGAGGTCGCGCCATTGGATAGGATCGAGACAGAACGCCACTCGCGGCAGAGGGGCAGAGAGACAAGCGAAGAGAGGGAGCGGAACTGCGGAGGCGATCTGGGCGCGGCGGCACCGACGCCCCTCCGCCGAGACGAAGCCAGGGGTGGGGAGCGTGCCGGCTTCAACTGGGCTAAACTGGGCTGAATTCCTTAGCTCGATGGGCCGGTAAGGTGCTTTGTGACGGCCGTTAAGGTTCAGTTTAAAGGCAAATTAAAGATGGGCCTTGAATCGGCGAAATGGGCAGCCCATAGCATTATAGCTCGTAGGCGCGGCCCGGTCGCGTGTGTGCGTGAGGGAGCTTGGGCTGACGGATTCTCTTTTTTTTTTGAGGGGGGCTGACGGATTCAACGCAGCCCATCGCGGCACGCGGCTGGCGCCGGAGACCGCAGCCGCGTGGGACGCGAACGCGACCAGGCAAGAGCCACGCCCCAACCACCCACCCACCCAACCAACCGCCGTCGCACCACACGGGGTACGTACGTGCGTGCGTGCGTCCCCATCCCTCCAACGGACGGACGGAGACGGCGGCGGGCGTGCAGCCACGGCCGTGCGCGCAGGCAGCGAAAAGCGCCAGCAGATGAATCCCGATCGTTTTCGTCGTGAACCCAGCGCCGGCAGTCCCTCTCCCTGTCCAGCCCAGTTGGGCGCCAGCCCGGCCACATGACCAGGCGCCAACGCCATCCAGCGACCTCGTCACGCCTCGTGTGCGCTGCGTGCGTACTCCACGTCAGAACACGCACAATGACTCAGACGGGTCGAGCTACCGTCCAAAACGGCGTCGGTGTGGCCGTGCCAGTACTCTCTCTGTATCATCATCAGCTGCTGCCAGGCGAGGAGCGCAGCTGCAGGCGGGCCGAAGCAAACAGACAGCAGAGTGGTAGTGGCGGTACACGCGCCTTTATTGCCGGTCCACGGGCTCGCGCTCACACATCTCCGCTGCGTTTGTTTCCAGGACCACACCCCGGCCATGGGCCATGGGCATGCTAGCCCATCAAGATTCAGGGAGGAGCGACCAACCCCATTGAATCCGTCTGCCCAGCCGTTGCATTTCCTCCGATCTGCGAGCCAGAGGAGAGGACGCACGCACGCATGCACCTGAGAGCCGAGGGTTTCAGAGCCAGCCACGCCCCTGCCCGCATCAGCAGATCAGCATCGCAGGGCGTACCGCGCAACCCTACCCGCTCTGCCCGTCCGTGTCGATCTTCGCCGGGGCCCGGCCCGGGGGAGAACAGCAAGGGCGGTGTGGTGGGTGGTACCGCGCTGGTGGTGGTGGTGGTAGCAGTACAGGTAGTTTTCCTGAAGAGAGGCAGAGGCCACGTACTACTACCACTCGTATCGTACTGCATGAATTATTCTGCGTTGGCGAGCGGATGGATCGATCTGGGTGGGGCGGGGTGGGGTGGGTTCGGTACGATGTCCCCATCGGCGGTGAGGTGACGACAGGACGATTGGATTGACCGGCTCGAGCCATCGGCATGGGAAGACAAACCTAACCGAACCCAACCAAACGCGTCGGCGTCGTCGGCCGCCGTATCGACCGCTCCGATCGCGTGTGCTGGCCGTGTGGGCGCGGCGGCGGGCGGGCGGTGACGCGACGTCGACGGACGGGGGCGGACCACATCAACGGAATGGACACCCACGCGACGGTTGGATGGATATCGACACCTGGACCAACCGCGCCGGCACATCAGTCACCGCGCCTCTACGTACGTGCGTGCGCGTATACGGCGACGGATTGGACAGGGGTGGGCCGCGGTGGGAGGAAAAAAGGTCACGCGGCGGCGGCGGCGGCGGCCGGCGCGACGCCAACGTACACGACCAGAGTTTTCTAGCTAGGCTGGTGGGAAGCGGCGCCTCCGGACTGGCCTGGCCCATTATCATTTCCTCGCCAGCCACTTTTGATACGTAGTACAAAAAAGTGTCAGTGTCGTTTTTTCTTCTTCTAAATTTTTTTACGGCATTTTCTTCTTCTATCTGTCACGATCGACCCCGCCGTGCACACCGGCGGCCCGCTGGAGCGTTGCGTCGGTGAAGGCCGACGACGATCTCGATCGACAAACGGCCGTCTTTGAAAAATGAATGGTTGGGGCCTGTTCGTGGCTGATCGGTTCACCAAAGGGAAAGTAAAACAGATTTTATATATCTACTCCACACTCCACACTCCACACAGTACTATAGTACTCCACACAGGAGTAGTACGTAGTACCGGCCTGAGATGCATTGAATAATTTTAGGTCAAGGGTGGCTTCAAACAGAAGGCAAGGGCAAGGAAGGTCGAAAAGCCAGTCTATGGATCGAGCGAATCGTACTAGTAGTACCACTCCTACTCCCTTGGCGTGGTGGTGTTCACCAGTCTTGCACGGATCGCTCAATGAAAAGCAAGCCCTCCCCTTCCCTTGAAATGACATTTAATCCGAGCCTCTGCCCTGCCAGCAAACGCAAACGCAAACGCAAGAAGAAGCCGCCACTGCGTGCATGCATGAGCATGAGCATGCAGCGCAATGAAATCATTGGACCCGCTCGCTGCCGCTAGGTGTGGTGGAAGGATAGCGAGATCAGGTGGGCCTTGAACATGCTTGCGTAGAAAGAAAATATCCCGTCGCATCGCATCGCACACATAGCCGGGCGGTTAGTTAGGCGTACATACATGTGAGCTCCTCAAGCCAAATAAGTCGCTTTATTAGAGAGAGAGAGAGAGGGTGGGTGGTCACAGGCGCACAGCTCACGCCACACCACCGAGGCCGATCTACCCATCGTACGTGCACGTGCCGCCGTCCATGGGGCCGCTCGCCTCTCTCACCCTGCAGCGTCTCTGTTCCCACTTCTTTTGCCTCTACCTAGCGAGGCCTTGTCGCCACTCGCAGCGTGTACGCGCGCACGCACAGCCCTATAGCGCTACAGTCTTTTTCTTTGGCTTTGAACCCAGCCCAGCCCAACCTACGCGCGTACCATCTCCTACCTACGCGCGTACCATTCTCCTACCTATAGCTATTGTGGTACCGGCCGGGGCCGGCTGCATATACAAATACGAGTAGTGTATTTATCCCGTGTCAAAATCAGGCGCCCACGTTGGAATCGTTTGTTTGTTTTTCGAACGCCGTCGGAATCGTTCGTTTGTTCTGTAGCAGGGTCAAATAGAAGACGAACGGAGTTTGGTCGTGACACGGCTCTATCTCTTGACACTGTGGGTTGATTCCACGGTGCCGCAATTTTCTACGCATTGACACGGCCGGTGAGGAAATGAAATCATATTCCTCCGTTGATTCTTCCGTGGTAAGCGACCGGCGGATATATGCTGCGTGCATTTGTGCCTCTTTTATTAATTCCTTTTCCCCTCCGGCTCTCTTTCTTTCGTTCCTTCTTTCTTTTCCCCCGATTCCACCATCGAGAAAGTTTGGGCTTTAAGAATTTATTCCCCGGCCATTGGTGGGTTAAGTTGTCATCACCCGCCCCAATTTGCTAAAGTATGCAGTGGTATAGTTGGGGAGGGAATTTTTAGGCCGGGAGCCTCAAAGGAGGAACGGAAAGGGGGGAAACGGGGATAAAAAAAGATTAAAGCGTTTGTTGCACTTGCTGGTGTCATGCTACTAGATGGGAGAGGGCACTTCTTTTTAGGGCAGATCCCTTAATCCCACGCATTGACAGGGGTAATCAACCCAGTGGGCACTACTAACGGAGATCATAACCCCAGTGACCAAGGGATCTGCCCTCAAAAAGAATTCCAATTGGTTGTGTAGTACAGTACATCGTTGAGGTTGCAACATTTGTCGCTCATCCGGTAAATCGACTGCACGCTATAGTGTTTTGATTCACCGGGACCCCATGTAAACAACATACTCTAACTAGCTAGGTGTGGCGCGCCTGCTAATTATGGACGCCGAGCAGGCAGACTGCAACGCACATCACATTGATCTCCAAAAGCTACGTCTCGTCAAGATTAAAAAAGATTGTAAGTAGTAACAAGGTTGCTCCACTAGTGGTGCAAATAAAGTTGTATGTGCGATAGCTTATACGCCTTCTCATGTGTTTTTTAGCTTTTTCCTTGTTAGAAGGACCTCTGGTGACTTCCATTTCCAAGTAGTCTTTCCCCCCTTTTTTATAATTACATCAATTTCTAATTTTAGGCTTTCATCATATAGCGTACAACTACAACTGGTGTTCAAGGAATTAAGCATGGTATGTTTATATGCTAAACTGTCATATGCTACTTATCAGGATCAAGCGTCGGCTCATACATATATACTACTTATCATTGACGGTGCGCGTTGCAGCGCCCGTCTATTTATAAAATAAAAATATAGGAATATTCATAAATATATCAGGACAAAAAACATATTGAATTTCTATAAATATAACCTACTCTTAGGTTACAGGTGCCAAGGTAAAATTTAATGACGGCTCTACAAGCCAATTTTTTTTGTTAACTGGGATCATTAGTACGCCGAATGCATGCAAGAAAGGGATGAGAAGAAAGTAGCTGATTGTCATTATGACTACATGCATGCAGGTATTAAATAAACCGTCAGTACTAGTACAAGAAAATATCATTAATTTTTTGCTTTGATTACCGTTGGTAGCCTTGTATATATGCAAAATGTATTTTTCATAATGGCCCTGTATAAGAAAATGGATATACATATTCAGTAAAACAAGGTTCATGGATATACATTGACTTGGTATAACATACACAACAATATACACATGGAAAATACAACAAATCGGTACTATCAAGGCAAGACAGATAGATAAGCAATAGATAGCGTACATGGTGCATTAATGAAACTTCACATGCCTCTATGAAAGGGCCGCCATGTTGAGAACAAAGGAGAACTAGGATGATCTGTCCCCCCCCCCCTCTCCCTCCCCCCTCCAATTTTTGTGTGCTGAATTAGAGCCTAATGTTAGCATATAAAACTCATATTCAAAGACATAAGCTTTAGGATTCTGTGTCTGGTTCATAAACAAAACACTTCCTACTCTACATTCCATGACAAAAGGAAGGTCGATTTCCCACATTTTATATCCACACAAATTTTGAAATAAAATATTCTTACACCACCAAAACTATATTTAGGGACTGATATATGAGATTGTATCATGTTTTTTTCCTATCGAATCAAATTGAATCATCGACTCGTGGGTAAGAGGGCACCCTCCCCTTTTGTGTTTGTAGACATTGACAAGGTACATGTTGTTGGGGAACGTAGTAATTTCAAAAAAAAATCCTACGCACATGCAAGATCATGGTGATGCACAACAACGAGAGGGGAGAGTGTCGTCTACGTACCCTCATAGACCGTAAGCAGAAGCGTTATGACAACGCGGTTGATGTAGTCGTACGTCTTCACGGTCGACCGATCCTCAGTACCGAACGTACGTCACCTCTGCGTTCAACACACGTTCAGCTTGGTGACATCCCGCGAACTCACGATCCTATAGAGCTTCCGGGAAGAGCTTGGTCAGCACGACGGCGTGGTGACGGTGTTGATGAAGCTACCCACGCAGTGCTTCGCCTAAGCACCGCCACGATATGACCGAGGTGGATTATGGTGGAGGGGGGCACCGCACACGGCTAAAAGATCAATGATCAATTGTTGTGCCTCCAGGGGGTCCCCCCTCCCCGTATATAAAGGAGTGGAGGAGGGGAGGGGGCCGACCTCCTATGGCGCGCCCCATGAGGAGTCCTACTCCCGCCGGGAGTAGGACTCCTCCCTTCCAAGTAGGAGTAGGAGTAGGAGAGGAAGGGAGAGAAGAAGAGAAGGAAAGGGGGCGCCGCCCCCCTCCTTGTCCAATTCGGACTAGAGGGGGAGGGGGCGCGCGGCTGCCCTGGCCGCCCCTCCTCTTTTCCCACTAAGGCCCATTAGGCCCAATATACTCCCCGGGGGGTTCCGGTAACCCCCCGGTACTCCGGTATATGTCCAAAACCTCCCGAAACACTTCCGGTGTCCGAACATAGTTGTCCAATATATCGATCTTTACGTATCGACCATTTCGAGACTCCTCGTCATGTCCGTGATCATATCTGGGACTCCGAACTACCTTTAGTACATCAAAACACAAAAACTCATAATACCGATCGTCACAGAACTTTAAGCGTGCGGACCCTATGGGTTTGAGAACTATGTAGACATGACTGAGACACGTCTCCGGTCAATAACCAATAGCGAAACCTGGATGCTCATATTGGTTCCTACATATTCTACGAAGATCTTTATCAGTTAAACCGCATAACAACATACGGTGTTCCCTTTGTCATCGGTATGTTACTTGCCCGAGATTCGATCGTCGGTATCTCAATACCTAGTTCAATCTCGTTACCGGCAAGTCTCTTTACTAGTTCCATAATGCATCATCCCGTAACTAACTCATTAGTCACATTGCTTGCAAGGCTTATAGTGATGTGCATTACCGAGAGGGCCCAGAGATACCTCTCCGACAATCGGAGTGACAATCCTATTCTCGATCTATGCCAACTCAACGAACACCATCGGAGACACCTGTATGGCACCTTTATAATCACCCAGTTACGTTGTGACATTTGGTAGCACACAAAGTGTTCTTCCGGTAATCGGGAATTGCATAATCTCATAGTCATAGGAACATGTATAAGTTATGAAGAAAGCAATAGCAATAAACTAAACGATCAAGTGCTAAGCTAACGGAATGGGTCATGTCAATCACATCATTCTCCTAATGATGTGATCCCGTTGATCAAATGACAACTCATGGCTATGGCTAGGAAACTCAACCATCTTTGATCACTGAGCTAGTCAAGTAGAGGCATACTAGTGACACTATGTTTGTCTATGTATTCAGACATGTATTATGTTTCCGGTTAATACAATTCTAGCATGAATAATAAACATTCATCATGATATGAGGAAACAAATAATAACTTTATTATTGCCTCTAGGGCATATTTCCTTCAGTCTCCCACTTGCACTAGAGTCAATAATCTAGATTACATAGTAATGATTCTAACACCATGGAGTCTTGGTGCTGATCATGTTTTTCTCGTGGAAGAGGCTTAGTCAACGGGTCTGCAACATTCAGATCCGTATGTATCTTGCAAATCTCTATGTCTCCCACATGGACTTAATCCCAGATGGAATTGAAGCGTCTCTTGATGTGCTTGGTTCTTTTGTGAAATCTGGATTCCTTTGCCAAGGCAATTGCACCAGTATTGTCACAAAAGATTTTCATTGGACCCGATGCACTAGGTATGACACCTATATCAGATATGAACTCCTTCATCCAGACTCCTTCATTTGCTGCTTCCGAAGTAGCTATGTACTCCGCTTCACTCATAGATCCCGCCATGACGCTTTGTTTACAACTGCTCCAACTAATAGCCCCACCGTTCAATATAAATACGTATCCGGTTTGCGATTTAGAATCGTCCGGATCAGTGTCAAATCTTGCATCAACGTAACCATTTACGATGAGCTCTTTGCCACCTCCATAAACGAGAAACATATCCTTAGTCCTTTTCAGGTATTGCAGGATGTTCTTGACCATTGTCCAGTGATCCACTCCTAGATCACTTTGGTACCTCCTTGCTAAACTAATAGCAAGGCACACATCAGGTCTGGTACACAGCATTGCATACATTATAGAGCCTATGGCTGAAGCATAGGGAACACTTCTCATTTTCTCTCTATCTTCTACAGTGGTCGGGCATTGAGTCTTACTCAACTTCACACCTTGTAACATAGGCAAGAACCCTTTCTTTGCTTGATCCATTTTGAACTTCTTCAAAACTTTATCAAGGTATGTGCTTTGTGAAAGTCCAATTAAGCATCTTGATCTATCTCTATAGATCTTGATGCCCAATATATAAGCAACTTCTCCGAGGTCTTTCATTGAAAACTCTTATTAAAGTATCCTTTGATGCTATCCAGAAATTCTATATCATTTCCAATCAATAATATGTCATCCACATATAATATTAGAAATGCTACAGAGCTCCCACTCACTTTCTTGCAAATACAGGCTTCTCCCAAAGTCTGTATAAAACCATATGCTTTGATCACACTATCAAAATGTTTATTCCAACTCCGAGAGGCTTGCGCCAGTCCATAAATGGATCGATGGAGCTTGCACACTTGTTCGCACCCTTTGGATCGACAAAACCTTCAGGTTGCATCATATACAACTCTTCTTCCAGAAAACCATTCATGAATGCAGTTTTGACATCCATTTGCCAAATTTCATAATCATAAAATGCGGCAATTGCTAACATGATCCGGACAGACTTAAGCATCGCTACGGGTGAGAAAGTCTCATCGTAGTCAACCCCTTGAACTTGTCGAAAATCTTTTGCAACAAGTCAAGCTTTGTAGACAGTAACATTACCGTCAGCGTCAGTCTTCTTCTTGAAGACATTTATTCTCGATGGCTTGCCGATCATTGGGCAAGTCAACCAAAGTCCACACTTTGTTCTCATACATGGATCCCATCTCAGATTTCATGGCCTCAAGCCATTTTGCGGAATCTGGGCTCACAATCACTTCTTCATAGTTCGTAGGTTCATCATGGTCAAGTAACATGACTTCCAGAACAGGATTGCCATACCACTCTGGTGTAGATCTTACTCTGGTTGACCTACAAGGTTCGGTAGTAACTTGATATGAAGTTTCATGATCATCATCATTAGCTTCATCGCTAATTGGTGTAGGTGTCACAGGAACGGGTTTCTGTGATGAACTACTTTCCAATAAGGGAGCAGGTATAGTTACCTCATCAAGTTCTACTTTCCTCCCACTCACTTCTTTCGAGAGAAACTCCTTCTCTAGAAAGGATCCATTCTTAGCAACAAATGTCCTGCCTTCGGATCTGTGATAGAAGGTGTACCCAATAGTTTCTTTTGGGTATCCTATGAAGACACATTTCTCCGATTTGGGTTCGAGCTTATCAGGTTGAAGCTTTTTCACATAACCATCGCAGCCCCAAACTTTAAGAAACGACAACTTTGGTTTCTTGCCAAACCATAGTTCATAAGGCGTCATCTCAACGGATTTCAATGGTGCCCTATTTAACGTGAATGCAGCCGTCTCTAAAGCATAACCCCAAAACGATAGCGATAAATCAGTAAGAGACATCATAGATCGCACCATATCTAAAAAAGTGCGTTTACGACGTTCGGACACACCATTACGCTGTGGTGTTTCGGGTGGCGTGAGTTGCGAAACTATTCCGCATTGTTTCAAATGTAGACCAAACTTGTAACTCAAATATTCTCCTCCACGATCAGATCGTAGAAACTTTATTTTCTTGTTACGATGATTTTCCACTTCACCATGAAATTCTTTGAACTTTTCAAATGTTTTAGACTTATGTTTCATTAAGTAGACATACCCATATCTGCTCAAATCATCTGTGAAGGTGAGAAAATAACGATACCCTCCGCGAGCCTCGATATTCATTGGACCACATACATCAGTATGTATGATTTCCAATAAATCTGTTGCTCGCTCCATTGTTCCGGAGAACAGCGTTTTAGTCATCTTGCCCATGAGGCATGGTTCGCAAGTACCAAGCGATTCATAATCAAGTGATTCCAGAAGTCCATCTGTATGGAGTTTCTTCATGCGCTTTACACCAATATGACCTAAATAGCAGTGCCACAAATAAGTTGCACTATCATTATCAACTCTGCATCTTTTGGCTTCAACATTATGAATATGTGTATTGCTACTATCGAGATTTAACACAAATAGACCACTCTTCAAGGGTGCATGACCATAAAAGATATTACTCACATAAATAGAACAACCATTATTCTCAGATTTAAATGAATAACCGTCTCGCATCAAACAAGATCCAGATATAATGTTCATGCTTAACGCTGGCACCAAATAACAATTATTCTGGTATAAAATTAATCCCGAAGGTAGATGTAGAGGTAGCATGCCGACGACGATCACATCGACTTTGGAAAGATTTCCCACGCGCATCGTCACCTCGTCCTTAACCAATCTTCGCTCAATCGGTAGTCCCTGTTTCGAGTTGCAAATATTAGCAACAGAACCAGTATCAAATATCCAGGTGCTATTGCAAGCTCTAGTAAGGTACACATCAATAACATGTATATCACATATACCTTTGTTCACCTTGCCATCCTTCTTATCCGCCAAATACTTGGGGCAGTTCCGCTTCCAGTGACCAGTCTGTTTGCAGTAGAAGCACTCAGTCTCAGGCTTAGGTCCAGACTTGGGTTTCTTCTCCTGAGCAGCAACTTGTTTTCCATTCTTTTTGAAGTTCCCCTTCTTCTTCCCTTTACCCTTTTTCTTGAAACTGGTGGTCTTGTTGACCATCAACACTTGATGCTCCTTCTTGATTTCTACTTCTGCAGCCTTTAGCATTGCGAAGAGCTCGGGAATTGTCTTATCCATCCCTTGCATATTATAGTTCATCACGAAGCTCTTGTAGCTTGGTGGCAGTGATTGAAGAACTCTGTCAATGACACTATCAACAGGAAGATTAACTCCCAGTTGAGTCAAGTGGTTATGGTACCCAGACATTCTGAGTATATGTTCACTGACATAACTATTCTCCTCCATCTTGCAGCTGTACAACTTATTGGAGACTTCATATCTCTCAATCCGGGCATTTGCTTGAAATATTAACTTCAACTCCTGGAACATCTCATATGCTCCATGACGTTCAAAACGTCGTTGAAGTCCCGGTTCTAAGCCGTAAAGTATGGCACACTGAACTATCGAGTAGTCATCAGCTTTGCTCTACTAGACGTTCTTAACGTCATCAGCAGCATCTGCAGCAGGCCTGGCACCCAGCGGTGCTTCCAGGACGTAATTCTTTCGTACAGCAATGAGGATAATCCTCAAGTTACGGACCCAATCCGTGTAATTGCTACCATCATCTTTCAACTTTGCTTTCTCAAGGAACGCATTAAAATTTAACGGAACAACAACACGGGCCATCTATCTACAACAACATAGACAAGCAAAAATACTACCAGGTACTAAGTTCATGATAAATTTAAGTTCAATTAATCATATTACTTAAGAACTCCCACTTAGATAGATATCCCTCTAATTATCTAAGTGATTACGTGATCCAAATCAACTAAACCATAACCGATCATCATGTGAAATGGAGTAGTTTTCAATGGTGAACATCACTATGTTGATCATATCTACTATATGATTCACGCTCGACCTTTCGGTCTCAGTGTTCCGAGGCCATATCTGTATATGCTAGGCTCGTCAAGTTTAACCTGAGTATTTTGCGTGTGCAAAACTGGCTTGCACCCGTTGTATAAGAACGTTGAGCTTATCACACCCGATCATCACGTGGTGTCTCGGCACGACGATCTTTTGCAATGGTGCATACTCAGGGAGAACACTTGTACCTTGAAATTTTAGTGAGAGATCATCTTATAGTGCTACCGTCAATCAAAGCAGAATAAGATGCATAAAGGATAAACATCACATGCAATCAATATAAGTGATATGATATGGCCATCATCATATTGTGCCTTTGATCTCCATCTCCAAAGCATTGTCATGATCAATGTCGGTGTCAAAACCGGCAGATCTCGGGTAGGGGGTCCCGAACTGTGCGTCTAGGCCGGATGGTAACAGGAGGCAAGGGACACGAAGTTTTACCCAGGTTCGGGCCCTCTTGATGGAGGTAAAACCCTACGTCCTGCTTGATTAATATTGATGATATGGGTAGTACAAGAGTAGATCTACCACGAGATCGGAGAGGCTAAACCCTAGAAGCTAGCCTATGGTATGATTGTTGTTCTGTATGTTGTCCTACGGACTAAAACCCTCCGGTTTATATAGACACCGGAGAGGGTTAGGGTTACACAAAGTCGGTTACAATGGTAGGAGATCTACATATCCGTATCGCCAAGCTTGCCTTCCACGCCAAGGAAAGTCCCTCCCGGACACGGGACGAAGTCTTCAATCTTGTATCTTCATAGTCCAGGAGTCCGGCCGAAGGTATAGTCCGGCTATCCGGACACCCCCTAATCTAGGACTCCCTCAGTAGCCCCTGAACCAGGCTTCAATGGCGACGAGTCCGGCGCACAGATTTTCTTAGGCATTGCAAGGCGGGTTCCTCCTCCAAGTACTTCATAGAAGATTTTGAACACAAAGAATAGTGTCCGGCTCTGCAAAATAAATTTCCACATATTGCCATATAGAGAATAATGTTCACACCAATCTAATCTGCTGACGTATTCCGTAGCATGACAACACCACGGCCAAGCCTTTATTCGAATCGTTTTATTATCCCACCTCACCGTGTCATGCGAGGCGGTTTCCTTGGCACGTCTTGTTAAAGCAGAGATCGTGTCCCCTTATTCCGGGATTCTCATCAATACGGGCGTGGGTAACCCAACTACGCCATTGATTACGGCGCTTGGAGATAAGCGAGTTTTACCAGGCTGGTGGGGCCACGTAGTTGCGTCCACCCATATAAGGGGATAAGGATCCACCTTTTCACCTACGCCTTCTTCCTCCTTCGCCTATCCATTTTCGCGCACTCGAGCTCCAGCGCCCAAGTCCGCACTCCCCACCTCAACCTTCTCCAGCCATGTCCGGAGCGGGAGGCAAGTGGATGGTCTCCTCCGTCACGGAGGGACACATCAAAAAACTGAGGAAGGCCGGATACTTGTCTAACGACATCGCGTACCGACTTCCCGAAGAGGGGCAGCTCCTTCCCACCCCAAGGCCCCATGAGAGGGTAGTGTTCCTTCCCCACTTCCTCCGCGGACTGGGCTTTCCTATCCACCCATTCATCCGGGGACTCATGTTCTACTACGGCCTGGATTTCCATGATCTGGCCCCGAACTTCATCCTCAATATCTCGACGTTTATCGTCGTGTGCGAGGCTTTCCTCCGCATCTGCCCCCATTTCGGCCTATGGCTTAAGACTTTCAATGTCAAGCCGAAGGTGGTGCGCGGCAACCAGGCGGAGTGTGGAGGCGCCATGGTGGGCAAGATGCCCAACGTCTTATGGCTCGAGGGCTCCTTTGTGGAGACCCTAAAGGGGTGGCAATCGGGGTGGTTTTACATCACCGAGCCGCGCGACCCTGAGTGGGTCGCAGCCCCCGAGTTCCGGTCCGGACCCCCAACGCGGCTCACGTCCTGGAAAGAGACGAGTCTGTCGTGGGGCAGCAAAGGAGAGGTGACTGGACTGCAAACATGCATCCAAACCCTGGTGAACAAGCATCTCAAGCTTGTCAACGTAGTCCAGGTTATGCTCATCCGCCGGATCCTCCTGTGTCAACAACAGGCCTTCAATCTGTGGGAGTTCAACCCGGCGCAGCACCGAACTCTGAGCAGGCTCTTCGACACGACGCACGAAGATGCCTGGAAGGTGCTTTTCAAGGGCGCCGAGGCTCCCGCATCCGCTACCGAGGATCGCGGATTCAGCGCGCAGCGTCACGCTAGCACGGTAAGTTGTTTGTACCTTTTACAGGGTATTAGTTTTTCATAGTTTAACTCTATGCGGGATCTAAGCTCCCTTACCTTTGACAGGATTGGCAGGCGAAGTCTGAACAGATCGACTCTCCGGCTCCTTTGCCCAAAGACCCAGCCAATGCCTGCTTGGCGAAGCTGCTGGTTCCGGCACCCTATGTGGTGCCAGAGAAGAAGGCCACGAAGAAGGCCACAGGGACTCGAAAAAGTGCCCGGCGCCAGGAGGTGTTGGGTTCATCATCCGACGGCTCCAAGGCGCATTCCTCCCGTGAAGACGAGGAGGAGGAAGAAGAGACCTCTCCCCCTCCAGCGGGGGGAGAGAAGAAAATGAAGGCCGCCCTCACTAGGGAGGCCAAAGGGTCCAAGAAGGGGAAAACCCTTCCTCCGGACTACTCCACCAACGCCGACGACGGCGGAGAGGAGTGGCCGCTCAGGGCCAAGCCCCTGGCGAAATCGTAAGTATCCGGATACCAGAGTAATTCATAGTATTCCTTTATTGCACAGCTTTCCCTTATGTCAAATATGATTATGCAGCCCACCCAAAGACCGGCTCGACGCGTCGTCGAGCGGTTCACTGGACTCGTCGGATGTGAATTCGCTTCTGATGGCTACCTCCCCCCGCCCTACGGACGACGCCGAAATGTTGTCCCAACATGTTCCAAGCCAGGAGGAGGTGGTCCTGGAGGCGCCGCAAGGCGACCTCCCGGACTCCAGGAGTAAAGGGGATCAAACCCCCAGGGCTCCAAGTCCGGCTCTAGGCCGGACACCGCTCCGGAACCTTCAAAGGTTCCAGAGTCCGACGGGCGACCTCCTTCCAAGAGGAGCAACCCCACCGTGCCGGTGACCCCCGTCCAACCGGAGGCGCCGGACAATCTTTTGGAGGTGCTCAAAGGCGCCTCCATCGATGAGGAGCACCGCACCATTATGAGTGCGGTGGTCCAGAAGGTTCAGTCCGCCAAGAGCGGACTGACTGAAGCTTGTGCTAGCCTTTTAACAGGCTTTGAGGTAAGTAAAGAATGTGTAAATAATATTACCGCATAGACAGTAGCCCCTGATGCTCTGTTTGGCGTTCGGGAAGAAAAGCCGAATAGAGGATCAAATAAAATTCGCAGGAGTGTAACAAAAAGGAGTCAATATGCGTATGCAGGCTTCTCTGCTGGCGTCCGCCGCACTGACTGCGGAAGTGGACACGCTAAAGCAGAACCTCGAGCAGTCCAAGCAAGAGCTCGGGCGTGCCAAGAAGCAGCTCGAGGACAAGGAAGGTAAGAAATACCTTGTTTAAATATATATAAAAAAGTGCAATTGCAAAAAATGATAGGATTATCATGGCTATTGTAGGGGCCGCGTCTGAGGTGGCGACCCTTAAGCAAGCGCTGCTCGAGGCCGAGAAGAGGGCGGCCATGGAGCGCACCGAGCGGGAGAAGTATGAGGCCCAGGTTGGCAAGGTGCGGCAAGAGCTCCAGGCTCTCATGAAAAAACATGAGAGTTTGGAGCTTGACTCAAAGACGCGAGCGTCCGAGCTCGCGGTGGCTATTGAAAATGCCAAGTCTGCCAAGGCCGAATCCCAGAAGACCCTCCAGGAGTTGGATGCGGTGAAAAAGATAGTGGCGGGTAAGGCATTCTTTATGCAAAGCAAACACATAAACATGAGTTACTTGTTACTTACCCGAATCCGGAGCTCTCCAGGAGCATTCGCAGATCTTCCCCGTAGTGTGTCCGATGCCGCCGCATTCTATCGAGCCGAGGAGGGCAGCTCGACAGAGAAGGTGTTTTGGTCTCAGTATGCTGAGGCCGGACACCCCGTGCCCCTGAGCGACCAGCTGAAGCAACTGGTCGAGCTCCACAAGGCGGCCGAATTGAAGGGCCTCATAGTTCGGCTGTGGCCTGGAGAGGCTCTGCCTGGGAGCTATTTCGGGCTGGTGCGGCGGCTGGTGGGGGCCTGTCCAAGGCTCGAAGTCATCAAGCGCTCCGTCTGCATTGAAGGTGCCCGTAGGGCCCTTGCCCGTGCTAAGGTGCACTGGGGCAAGCTGGATGCTGAGAAGCTTGTGAAGGACGGGCCACCGCCGGGGAAAGAGCATCGCAAGCCCGAGAATTATTATAAGGATGTTCTGAAGGGTGCCTACCTTATGGCGGATGAATGTTCCAGGGATGTAATTTTTGAGTAAAACTCGCTCGTTTTGTCCTGTGCGCTGAAAACTTGTTCATATGCGCTAAGCAATGCTGTTGGAATTTAAAATATTACCTTCTGTGCGGCTGTTTATCAATTCGGAGAGATGGCGAGTCGTCGGCTTCTGCCCCCGTGCCGCTAGTGCTGGGTGTTCGGGGATAAACGTGAGCGCTCTTTTTCCCATGTTTGGGTCCTTCGAGGGAGGCGCTCAGCACAACGAACAAGGCAATCGGGCTATAATGCGTGAACACTCTCACTTAGCCATAGAATTCTATAATTTTAAATTTCGGCGAAGCCCCTGGTATTCGGAAGACCGAGTTCGGGGCGCTATCCACGCCTTGGCCGGATAGAGCCGACTCCTCGCTCTAAGCGGCATAAGTCTTTAGGGACTCGAAAAACCTCTCGAACAGCGACCAACTCTCGCTTCATCATGACAGTCAGTTTTAGCTTTCTCTACTGAGGTGCTCGACCCAGCTCAACTGGGGCACAATCGCAGTAGTTCTCCTAGTGCTACCTTAGCCGACATAGCGGAACGTAAGGCACCAAAACATAGGAGCCGGGCAAACCCAACTATTGACCCAAGACATGATTCGGAGCCGATGCATATAATGCTATAAGTTCGGAGTGTCGCACTTGTTAAAGTGTTCGGACTTCTCACACCATATTGAGGGGTACTAAAGCCCCTGGCGTATTTTGGCCGTACCAAAGTGTACGGGTGCAACATGTCGTTAAGGAACATATATTTGTAAAAAAAAGAGTAACGCAAAAATAGACAAAAGCTATGCATTGTTTATTAAAAAAGGGCTGCGATCAAAGCAGAACGATACAAATAATGCGATAAGCAAAAGGTTGGACTATTTAACATGTCCGTTCCGGGGGCAGGCTGCAGAATGGTATGCGAAACAGGTATACTGCTCGTGATAGAGACCACCTGGGAGTTCCGTAATGCGGCATGGCTTGTCTGCTTCCCTGGTTCTTGCATCGTTTGTGCGGCAATTGAACTGCCGAACAGGCCTTCCGAAGAATGGAGTCCTGAAAGTAAGAGAAAATTAAAAAATCGGCAGCCCCTGGTGCGGTTTAAGCCGTGTTTCGGGCGTGCCGTGATGGTGCCCCTCCCCCTGTACCCATGGTATTTCTAGAGCGTAATTATGTACGCGAAGCACTGGTGTCGCATTTTTGCGAGGGCTGGGGTTGGGGCCGCATGGCTACGCCTGCTCGGAACGTGCCAGGCGGTCTTGTTGTAGGTTACTCCGGGCGCGCTTGACGGTGTCCGGACGTTTAATGGCCGGACTGGAGAACTGCCTGGAAAGGCTGCTTTGTACTTCCGCTGCAAGGGCCACCGTGTGCTCCTCCGTTCGAAGGGAGCATTCGGTGTTTCCATTGACCGTAATTACTCCTCGAGGGCCTGGCATCTTCAGCTTCAGGTATGCGTAGTGCGGTACCGCATTGAACTTGGCGAATGCGGTTCGCCCGAGCAGTGCGTGATAGCCACTGCGGAATGGGACTATGTCGAAGATTAACTCCTCGCTTTGGAAATTATCCGGAGATCCGAAGACCACTTCAAGTGTGACTGAGCCTGTACAGTTGGCCTCTACACCTGGTATTACGCCTTTAAAGGTCGTTTTGGTGGGCTTAATCCTCGAGGGATCTATGCCCATTTTCCGCACTGTATCCTGGTAAAGCAGGTTCAGGCTGCTGCCGCCGTCCATAAGGACTCTAGTGAGATGAAATCCGTCAATAATTGGGTCTAGAACCAATGCGGTGAATCCGCCATGATGGGTGCTAGTGGGATGGTCCCTTCGATCAAAGGTGATCGGGAAGGAGGACCATGGGTTGAACTTTGGGGCGACTGGCTCTACCGCGTATACGTCCCTTAACGCGCGCTTCCGCTCCCTCTTGGGGATGTGGGTTGCATATATCATGTTCACCGTCCGCACTTGTGGGGGAAAACCCTTCTATCCATTGTTGTTCGGCAGCCGGGGCTCTTCGTCGTCATCTCTATGCAGCCCCTTGTCTTTATTTTCGGCATTTAACTTGCCTGCCTGCTTGAACACCCAACAATCCCTGTTGGTGTGATTGGCCGGCTTTTCGGGGGTGCCATGTATCTGGCACAAGCGGTCGAGTATTCGGTCCAAACTGGACGCCCCCCTAGGATATCTTTTGAATGGCTTTTTCCGCTGACCGGATTTATAGCCTCTGAATCCGGCATTAACTGCCGTATCCTCAACATTGTCGCTGTTAATGCGGCGCTTCTGCTTGTTGTGACGCGACCTGCCACTACTGTCCCTGGTATCCGAATTACCAGGGTTCTTGGTCATATTGTTGCTACGAGCAAGCCAGCTGTCTTCTCCCGCGCAAAAGCGGGTCATGAGTGTCGTGAGTGCTGCCATAGATTTCGGCTTTTCCTGTCCAAGGTGCCGGGCAAGCCAGTCATCACGGATATTGTGCTTGAAGGCTGCTAGGGCCTCTGCGTCCGGACAGTCGACTATTTGATTTTTCTTTGTTTGGAACCGTGTCCAGAATTGCCTGGCCGATTCCTCTGGCTGCTGAATTACGTGGCTTAGGTCATCGGCGTCTGGTGGTCGCACATAAGTGCCCTGGAAATTGTCGAGGAATGCGGCTTCCAGGTCCTCCCAACAACTGATTGATCCTGCTGGCAAGCTGTTAAGCCAATGCCGAGCTGGTCCTTTAAGCTTGAGTGGGACGTATTTGATGGCGTGGAGATCATCGCCGCGGGCCATGTGGATATGAAGGAGATAATGCTCGATCCATACCGCATGATCTGTTGTGCCATCATATGATTCGATGTTTACAGGTTTGAAACCCTCGGGGATTTGATGATCCATTACTTCGTCTGTGAAGCATAGTGGGTGTGCGGCGCCTCTGTACTGGGCCATATCACGACGTAGCTCCAATGAGCTTTGTCTACTGTGTTCGGCCCTACCGGATTTGTGTCCGGCGTGACGGTTATCGTCTCGAGTCGTGGGGCGCCCACGCGATCCGTAGATCGATCTTGTTTGCCTTGCCTTGTCCTCCAACATATCTCGCAGGTCTGGCGCATTTTCCCGTGCCTTGGTACGGGGTGCGGCTTGAGTGGAGGGCCGAGAGGCCTCTCTGTCGCGGCCACGAGGTTGCCGGTCGGCCGTATCAAGTGCTGGTGATGTAGGTTTAAGTGCTTCCTCCTCTAATCGGGGTAGCAACCTGCGCTTTTGGTAGCTCTTGGAGGGGCGTTCGAGTTTATGCTCTTCGGCCGCAAGGACTTCAGTCCATCTGTCGACTAGCAAATCTTGATCAGCTCTAAGCTGTTGCTGTTTTTTCTTGAGGCTTCTTGCTGTGGCCATAAGCCTGCGTTGAAAACGCTCTTGCTCAACGGGATCCTCTGGCACGACGAATTCGTTGTCGTCGAGGCTTGCCTCGTCTTCGGAGGGAGGCCTATAATTATCGTCCTCGACCTCTCTGTCTGCCGCTCTCTCATGAGGGCTGGCTTCTCCATCCTCCTATGCTGAATCTTGCCGGAGGGAGTTTTCTTCGGCACTCTCCGTAGTATTATTATCTCCCGTGCTGGAATCACCGTATTTGCTTTGGCGGGATTTTGAGCGACGCTGCTGACGCCGGCGCTTAGGCTCTTTCTTGGAGGGGTCATCCTCCGCTGTTCCATCGCCATCTCCTTCTTTTGGGGTGTCCACCATGTATATGTCATATGACGAGGTGGATTTCCAGGGCCCAATAGGCGCTGGTTCTTCATCGTCTCCTGCATCGGCGTCCATACCGTCGATGTCTTCGGAGTCGAAGTCGAGCATGCCGATTAAATCGACGACAGTGGCTACAAAGTGGGTGGTGGGTGGGCTTTGAATTTCTTCATCGTCCGTATCCCAACCTTGCTGACCATAGTCCGGCCAGGGCTCTCCTGATAAAGAGAGAGACTTTAGTGTCTTCAGAATATCGCCGAAAGGCGAGTGCTGAAAGATGTCCGCGGCAGCAAACTCCTTGATCGGCGCCCAATCAGATTCGATTGACAGGGGCGCGGAGGGTTCGGAGTCCGGAGAGGAGTCCGGCTCCTTGGAGTCACGAGTCTCGCGGAGTGCGGGGCTGGTGTTCGGCTCGATCGCCGTTGGGATCGCAGCCCCCGAGGCGGCGTCCAACCACCCATCCTCGATCGGCGCAGTTGGCTCCGAATTAAGGGTTGAAGCCGATGCGGGTGCGACCTCTAGGGCACTGTTCGGCGACAGAGTTAGATCATGCTCGTCGTGATAGTGCGGCGCGCTCGGCAGTGGCTCGAATCCGTCGAAGATCAAGTCCCCGCGGATGTCAGCCGTGTAGTTTAAACTTCCAAATCTGACCTGACGGCCAGGGGCATAGCTTTCGATCTGCTCCAGATGGCCAAGTGAATTAGCCCGCAGTGCGAAGCCGCTGAAGACGAAGATCTGTCCGGGGAGGAAGGTCTCACCCTAGACTGCATCGCTATTGATGATCGTAGGAGCCATCAAGCCTAACGGCGACGACAGAGAGGAACTCTCAATGAAAGCACCAATGTCGGTGTCAAAACCGGCGGATCTCGGGTAGGGGGTCCCGAACTGTGCGTCTAGGCCGGATGGTAACAGGAGGCAAGGGACATGAAGTTTTACCCAGGTTCGGGCCCTCTTGATGGAGGTAAAACCCTATGTCCTGCTTGATTAATATTGATGATATGGGTAGTACAAGAGTAGATCTACCACGAGATCAGAGAGGCTAAACCCTAGAAGCTAGCCTATGGTATGATTGTTGTTCTGTATGTTGTCCTACGGACTAAAACCCTCCGGTTTATATAGACACCGGAGAGGGTTAGGGTTACACAAAGTCGGTTACAATGGTAGGAGATCTACATATCCGTATCACCAAGCTTGCCTTCCACGCCAAGGAAAGTCCCTCCCGGACACGGGACAAAGTCTTCAATCTTGTATCTTCATAGTCCAGGAGTCCGGCTGAAGGTATAGTCCGGCCATCCGGACACCCCCTAATCCAGGACTCCCTCAATCACCATCATCACCGGTGCGACACATTGATCTCCATCGTAGCATCGTTGTCGTCTCGCTAACTATTGCTTCTACGACTATCGCTACCGCTTAGTGATAAAGTAAAGCAATTATATGGCGATTGCATTTCATATAATAAAGCGACAACCATATGGCTCCTGCCAGTTGCCGATAACTCTGTTACAAAACATGATCATCTCATACAATAAAATATAGCATCATGCCTTGACCATATCACATCACAACATGCCCTGCAAAAACAAGTTAGACGTCCTCTACTTTGTTGTTGCAAGTTTTATGTGGCTGCTACGGGCTGAGCAAGAACCGTTCTTAGCTACGCATCAAAACCACAACGATAGTTCGTCAAGTAGTGCTGTTTTAACCTTCAACAAGGACCGGGCGTAGTCACACACGGTTCAACTAAAGTTGGAGAAACTTACACCCGCCAGCCACCTGTGTGCAAAGTGTTGGAAATATGCCCTAGAGGCAATAATAAAAGCATTATTATTATATTTCCTTATTCATGATAATTTTCTTTATTCATGCTATAATTGTGTTATCCGGAAATCGTAATACATGTGTGAATGATAGACGCCAACATGTCCCTAGTAAGCCTCTAGTTGACTAGCTCGTTGATCAACAGATAGTCATGGTTTCCTGACTATGGGCATTGGATGTCATTGATAACGAGATCACATCATTAGGAGAATGATGTGATGGACAAGACCCAATCCTAAACATAGCACAAGATCGTATAGTTCGTTTGCTAGAGTTTTTCCAATGTCAAGTATCTTTTCCTTAGACCATGAGATCGTGTAACTCCCGGATACCGTAGGAGTGCTTTGGGTATACCAAACGTCACAACGTAACTGGGTGACTATAAAGGTAGACTACGGGTATCTCCGAAAGTGTCTGTTGGGTTGACATGGATCAAGACTGGGATTTGTCACTCCGTATGACGGAGAGGTATCACTGGGCCCACTCGGTAATGCATCATCATAATGAGCTCAAAGTGACCAAGTGTCTGGTCACGGGATCATGCATTACGGTACGAGTAAAGTGACTTGCCGGTAACGATATTGAACGAGGTATTGGGATACCGACGATCGAATCTCGGGCAAGTAACGTATCGATTGACAAAGGGAATTGCATACGGGGTTGATTGAATCCTCGACATCGTGGTTCATCCGATGAGATCATTGTGGAGCATGTGGGAGCCAACATGGGTATCCAGATCCCGCTGTTGGTTATTGACCGGAGAGTAGTCTCGGTCATGTCTGCTTGTCTCCCGAACCCGTAGGGTCTACACACTTAAGGTTCGGTGACGCTAGGGTTGTGAAGATATGTATATGCAGTAACCCGAATGTTGTTCGGAGTCCCGGATAAGATCCCGGACGTTACGAGGAGTTCCGGAATGGTCCGGAGGTAAAGAATTATATATAGGAAGTGCTGTTTCGGCCATCGGGACAAGTTTCGGGGTCACCGGTATTGTACCGGGACCACCGGAAGGGTCCCGGGGGGCCCCATGGGCTGACATGGGAGGGAACCCAGCCCAAAGTGGGCTGGGGCGCCACTCCCCTAGGGCCCATGCGGCTAGGGTTGAGGGGAAACCCTAGAGGGGGCGCCCCCTTGCTTGGGGGGCAAGCCCCCCACCCTAGGCCGCCGCCCCCCCTAGTAGATTCCATCTACTAGGGCCGGCGCCCCCCCTTAGCACCCCTATATATAGTGAGGGAGAGGAGGGACTTCAGACCCAGCCCCTGGCGCCTCCCTCTCTCCCCGTTACGTCTCTCTCTCGTAGTATAGGCGAAGCCCTGCTACTATGACGCCCTGCATCCACCACCACGCCGTCGTGCTGCTGGATCTTCATCAACCTCTCCTTCCCCTTGCTGGATCAAGAAGGAGGAGACGTCTCCCGTCTCGTACGTGTGTTGAACGCGGAGGTGCCGTCCGTTCGGCGCTTGGTCATCGGTGATTTGGATCATGTCGTGTTCGACTACATCATCACCGTTCTTTGAACGCTTCCGCACGCGATCTACAAAGGTATGTAGATGCATCCGATGACTCGTTGCTAGATGAACTCCTAGATGGATCTTGGTGAAACGAGTAGGAAATTTTTTGTTTTCTGCAACGTTCCCCAACAGTGGTATCAGAGCTAGGTCTATGCGTAGTTCTTCTTGCGCGAGTAGAACACAATTTGTTGTGGGCGTAGATTTGTCAACTTTCTTGCCGCTACTAGTCTTTTCTTGCTTCAGCGGCATTGTGGGATGAAGCGGCCCGGACCAACCTTACACGTACGCTTACGTGAGACCGGTTCCACCGACTAACATGCACTAGTTGCATAAGGTGGCTGGCGGGTGTCTGTCTCTCCCACTTTAGTTGGAGCGGATTCGATGAACAGGGTCCTTATGAAGGGTAAATAGAAGTTGACAAATCACGTTGTGGCTTTAACGTAGGTAAGAAGACGTTCTTGCTAGAACCCTAATTCAGCCACGTAAAACTTGCAACAACAATTAGAGGACGTCTAACTTGTTTTTGCAGCAAGTGGTTTGTGATATGATATGGCCAAAAGTTGTGATGAATGATGAATGATCTATATGTGATGTATGAGATGTTCATGCTATTGTAATAGGAATCACGACTTGCATGTCGATGAGTATGACAACCGGCAGGAGCCATAGGAGTTGTCTTTATTCTTTTATATGACCTGCGTGTCATTGAGAAACGCCATGTAAATTACTTTACTTTATTGCTAAACGCGTTAGCCATAGTAGTAGAAGTAATAGTTGGCGAGCAACTTCATGGAGACACGATGATGGAGATCATGATGATGGAGATCATGGTGTCAAGCCGGTGACAAGATGGAGATCAAAGGAGCTATGTGATATTGGCCATATCATGTCACGTTTATTATTTGATTGCATGTGATGTTTATCATGTTTTGCATCTTGTTTACTTAGAACGACGGTAGTAAATAAGATGATCCCTCATAATAATTTCAAGAAGTGTTCCCCCTAACTGTGCACCGTTGCGACAGTTCGCTGTTTCAAAACATCACGTGATGATCGGGTGTTTTATTCAGACGTTCACATACAACGGGTGTAAGACAGATTTACACATGCAAACACTTAGGTTGACTTGACGAGCCTAGCATGTACAGACATGGCCTCGGAACACAGAAGACCGAAAGGTCGAGCATGAGTCGTATAGAAGATACGATCAACATGAAGATGTTCACCGATGTTGACTAGTCCGTCTCACGTGATGATCGGACACGGCCTAGTTAACTCGAATCATGTAATACTTAGATGACTAGAGGGATGTCTAATCTAAGTGGGAGTTCATTAATAATTTGATTAGATGAACTTAATTATCATGAACTATAGTCTAAAATGTTTTACAATATGTCTTGTAGATCAAATGGCCCACGTAGTCCTCAACTTCAACGCGTTCCTAGAGAAAACCAAGCTGAAAGACGATGGCAGCAACTATACGGACTGGGTCCGGAACCTGAGGATCATCCTCATAGCTGCCAAGAAAGATTATGTCCTACAAGCACCACTAGGTGATCCACCCATCCCACAGAACCAAGACGTTATGAACGCTTGGCAGACACGTGTTGACGACTACTCCCTCGTTCAGTGCGGCATGCTTTACAGCTTAGAGCCGGGGCTCCAAAAGCGTTTTGAGAGACATGGAGCATATGAGATGTTCGAAGAGCTGAAAATGGTTTTTCAAGCTCATGCCCGGATCGAGAGATATGAAGTCTCCGATAAGTTCTTCAGCTGTAAGATGGAGGAAAATAGTTCTATCAGTGAGCACATACTCACTATGTCTGGGTTACATAACCGCTTGTCTCAGCTGGGAGTTAATCTCCGGATGATGCGGTCATTGACAGAATCCTCCAGTCGCTTCCACCAAGCTACAAGAGCTTTGTGATGAACTTCAACATGCAGGGGATGCAAAAGACCATTCCTGAGTTATTCTCAATGCTGAAATCAGCGGAGGTAGAAGTCAAGAAGGAACATCAAGTGTTGATGGTCAATAAAACCACTAAGTTCAAGAAGGGCAAGGGTAAAAAGAACTCCAAGAAGGACGGCAAGGAAGTTGCCGCGCCCGGCAAGCAAGCTGCCGGGAAAAGCCAAAGAATGGACCCAAGCCCGAGACTGAGTGCTTTTATTGCAAGGGAAGCGATCACTGGAAGCGGAATTGCCCTAAATACTTAGCAGACAAGAAGGCCGGCAAAACAAAAGGTATATGTGATATACATGTAATTGATGTGTACCTTACTAGTGTCCGTAGTAGCTCCTGGGTATTTGATACCGGTGCAGTTGCTCACATTTGTAACTCAAAGCAGGGGCTGCGGAATAAGCGGAAACTAGCAAAGGACGAGGTGACGATGCGCGTCGGGAATGGTTGCAAAGTCAATGTGATCGCCGTCGGCACGCTACCTCTATATCTACCTTCGGGATTAGTTTTAAACCTTAATAATTGTTATTTAGTGCCAGCTTTGAGCATGAACATTGTATCAGGATCTCGTTTAATTCGAGATGGCTACTCATTTAAATCCGAGAATAATGGTTGTTCCATTTATATGAGAGATATGTTTTATGGTCATGCTCCTATGGTAAATGGTTTATTCTTAATGAATCTCGAGCGTATTGCTACACATATTCATAGTGTGAGTACCAAAAGATGTAAGGTTGATAATGATAGTCCCACATACTTGTGGCACTGCCGCCTTGGTCACATAGGTGTCAAACGCATGAAGAAGCTCCATGCAGATGGACTTTTAGAGTCTCTTGATTATGAATCATTTGACACATGCGAACCATGCCTCATGGGTAAAATGACCAAGACTCCGTTCTCAGGAACAATGGAACGAGCAACCAACTTGTTGGAAATCATACATACTGATGTGTGCGGTCCAATGAGTGTTGAGGCTCGCGGTGGCTATCGTTATGTTCTCACCCTCACTGATGACTTGAGTAGATATGGGTATGTCTACTTAATGAAACACAAGTCTGAAACCTTTGAAAAGTTCAAGGAATTTCAGAGTGAGGTTGAGAATCAACGTGACAGGAAAATCAAGTTTCTACGATCAGATCGTGGAGGTGAATACTTGAGTCACGAATTTGGCACACACTTAAGAAAATGTGGAATAGTTTCACAACTCACGCCGCCTGGAACACCTCAGCGTAATGGTGTGTCCGAACGTCGTAATCGCACTGTATTAGATATGGTGCGATCTATGATGTCTCTTACCGATTTACCGCTATCTTTTTGGGGCTATGCTTTAGAGACTGCCGCATTCACTTTAAATAGGGCTCCGTCGAAATCCGTTGAGACGACACCGTATGAATTATGGTTTGGGAAGAAACCTAAGCTGTCATTTCTAAAATTTTGGGGATGCGATGCTTATGTCAAGAAACTTCAACCTGAGAAGCTCGAACCCAAGTCGAAAAACTGCGTCTTCATAGGATACCCTAAAGAAACTATTGGGTATACCTTCTACCTAAGATCCGAAGGCAAGATCTTTGTTGCCAAGAACGGACTCTTTCTGGAGAAAGAGTTTCTCTCGAAAGAAGTAAGTGGAAGGAAAGTAGAACTTGATGAAGTATTACCTCTTGAACCGGAAAATGGCGCACCTCAAGAAAATGTTCCTAAGGTGCCAGCACCGACTAGAGAGGAAGTTAGTGATGATGATCAAGATACTTCTGATCAAGCTCCTACTGAAATTCGAAGGTCCACAAGGACACGTTCCGCACCAGAGTGGTACGGCAACCCTGTCTTGGAAATCATGTTGTTAGACAACGGTGAACCTTCAAACTATGAAGAAGCGATGGCGGGCCCGGATTCCGACAAATGGCTAGAAGCCATGAAATCCAAGATAGGATCCATGTATGAAAACGAAGTATGGACTTTGACTGACTTGCCCGTTGAACGGCGAGCCATAGAAAATAAATGGATCTTTAAGAGGAAGACTAACGCAGATGGTAATGTGACCATCTATAAAGCTCGACTGGTCGCTAAGGGTTATCGACAAGTTCAAGGGGTTGACTACGATGAGACTTTCTCACCGGTAGCGAAGCTAAAGTCCGTCCGAATCATGTTAGCAAGTGCCGCATTCTACGATTATGAGATATGGCAAATGGACGTCAAAACGGCATTCCTTAATGGTTTCCTTAAGGAAGAATTGTATATGATGCAGCCGGAAGGTTTTGTCGATCCTAAGAATGCTGACAAGGTGTGCAAGCTCCAACGCTCGATTTATGGGCTGGTGCAAGCATCTCGGAGTTGGAACATTCGCTTTGATGAGATGATCAAAGCGTTTGGGTTTACGCAGACTTATGGAGAAGCCTGCGTTTACAAGAAAGTGAGTGGGAGCTCTGTAGCATTTCTCATATTATATGTAGATGACATACTATTGATGGGAAATGATATAGAACTCTTGGACAGCATCAAGGCCTACTTGAATAAGAGTTTTTCAATGAAGGACCTTGGAGAAGCTGCTTATATATTAGGCATCAAAATCTATAGAGATAGATCGAGACGCCTCATAGGTCTTTCACAAAGCACATACCTTGATAAGATATTGAAGAAGTTCAATATGGATCAATCTAAGAAGGGGTTCTTGCCTGTGTTACAAGGTATGAAATTGAGCTCAGCTCAATGTCCGACCACGGCAGAAGATATAGAAGAGATGAGCGTCATCCCCTATGCATCAGCCATAGGTTCTATTATGTATGCCATGCTGTGTACCAGACCTGATGTAAACCTTGCCGTAAGTTTGGTAGGAAGGTACCAAAGTAATCCCGGCAAGGAACACTGGACAGCGGTCAAAAATATCCTGAAGTACCTGAAAAGGACTAAGGAAATGTTTCTCGTTTATGGAGGTGACGAAGAGCTCGTCGTAAAAGGTTACGTCGACGCTAGCTTCGACACAGATCTGGATGACTCTAAGTCACAAACCAGATACGTGTATATTTTGAATAGTGGGGCAGTAAGCTGGTGCAGTTGCAAGCAGAGCGTCGTGGCGGGATCTACATGTGAAGCAGAGTACATGGCAGCCTCGGAGGCAGCACATGAAGCAATTTGGGTGAAGGAGTTCATCACCGACCTAGGAGTCATACCCAATGCGTCGGGGCCGATCAAGCTCTTCTGTGACAACACTGGAGCTATTGCGCTTGCCAAGGAGCCCAGGTTTCACAAGAAGACAAGGCACATCAAGCGTCGCTTCAACTCCATTCGTGAAAATGTTCAAGATGGAGACATAGAGATTTGTAAAGTACATACGGACCTGAATGTAGCAGATCCGTTGACTAAACCTCTCCCTAGAGCAAAACATGATCAACACCAGAATTCCATGGGTGTTCGATTCATCAGAATGTAACTAGATTATTGACTCTAGTGCAAGTGGGAGACTGTTGGAAATATGCCCTAGAGGCAATAATAAAAGCATTATTATTATATTTCCTTATTCATGATAATTGTCTTTATTCATGCTATAATTGTGTTATCCGGAAATCGTAATACATGTGTGAATGATAGACGCCAACATGTCCCTAGTAAGCCTCTAGTTGACTAGCTCGTTGATCAACAGATAGTCATGGTTTCCTGACTATGGGCATTGGATGTCATTGATAACGAGATCACATCATTAGGAGAATGATGTGATGGACAAGACCCAATCCTAAACATAGCACAAGATCGTATAGTTCGTTTGCTAGAGTTTTTCCAATGTCAAGTATCTTTTCCTTAGACCATGAGATCGTGTAACTCCCGGATACCGTAGGAGTGCTTTGGGTATACCAAACGTCACAACGTAACTGGGTGACTATAAAGGTAGACTACGGGTATCTCCGAAAGTGTCTGTTGGGTTGACATGGATCAAGACTGGGATTTGTCACTCCGTATGACGGAGAGGTATCACTGGGCCCACTCGGTAATGCATCATCATAATGAGCTCAAAGTGACCAAGTGTCTGGTCACGGGATCATGCATTACGGTACGAGTAAAGTGACTTGCCGGTAACGAGATTGAACGAGGTATTGGGATACCGACGATCGAAATCTCGGGCAAGTAACATATCGATTGACAAAGGAATTGCATACGGGGTTGATTGAATCCTCGACATCGTGGTTCATCCGATGAGATCATCGTGGAGCATGTGGGAGCCAACATGGGTATCCAGATCCCGCTGTTGGTTATTGACCGGAGAGTCGTCTCGGTCATGTCTGCTTGTCTCCCGAACCCGTAGGGTCTACACACTTAAGGTTCGGTGACGCTAGGGTTGTGAAGATATGTATATGCAGTAACCCGAATGTTGTTCGGAGTCCCGGATAAGATCCCGGACGTTACGAGGAGTTCCGGAATGGTCCGGAGGTAAAGAATTATATATAGGAAGTGCTGTTTCGGCCATCGGGACAAGTTTCGGGGTCACCGGTATTGTACCGGGACCACCGGAAGGGTCCCGGGGGGCCCCATGGGCTGACATGGGAGGGAACCCAGCCCAAAGTGGGCTGGGGAGCCACTCCCCTAGGGCCCATGCGGCTAGGGTTGAGGGGAAACCCTAGAGGGGCGCCCCCTTGCTTGGGGGGCAAGCCCCCCACCCTAGGCCGCCGCCCCCCTAGTAGATTCCATCTACTAGGGCCGGCGCCCCCCCTTAGCACCCCTATATATAGTGGGGGAGAGGAGGGACTTCAGACCCAGCCCCTGGCGCCTCCCTCTCTCCCCGTTACGTCTCTCTCTCGTAGTATAGGTGAAGCCCTGCTACTGTGACGCCCTGCATCCACCACCACGCCGTCATGCTGTTGGATCTTCATCAACCTCTCCTTCCCCTTGCTGGATCAAGAAGGAGGAGACGTCTCCCGTCCTGTACGTGTGTTGAACGCGGAGGTGCCGTCCGTTCGACGCTTGGTCATCAGTGATTTGGATCACGTCGTGTTCGACTACATCATGACCGTTCTTTGAACGCTTCCGCACGCGATCTACAAAGGTATGTAGATGCATCCGATGACTCGTTGCTAGATGAACTCCTAGATGGATCTTGGTGAAACGAGTAGGAAATTTTTTGTTTTCTGCAACGTTCCCCAACACAAAGCACATCGGTAGAACTAGTCTCGCGTAAGCATACGTGTAATGTCGGTCCGGGCCACTTCATCCAACAATACCGCTGAACCAAAGTATGACATGTTGATAAGCAGTATGACTTGTATCGCTCACAACTCACTTGTGTTCTACTCGTGCATATAACATCTACGCATAAACCTGGCTCTGATACCACTGTTGGGAACATAGTAATTTCAAAAATTCCTACACACACGCAAGATCATGGTGATGCACAGCAACGAGAGTGGAGAGTGTCGTCTACGTACCCTCATAGACCATAAGCGGACGCGTTATGACAACGCGGTTGATGTAGTCGTATGTCTTCACGATCGACCGATCCTTAGTACCGAACGTACGACACCTCCGCGTTCAGCACACGTTCAGCTCGGTGACGTCCCGCGAACTCACGATCTAGTAGAGCTTCCGGGAAGAGCTTCGTCAGCACGACGACATGGTGACGGTGTTGATGAAGCTACCGACGCAGGGCTTCGCCTAAGCACTTCTACGATATGACTGAGGTGGATTATGGTGGAGGTGGGCACCGCACACAGCTAAAAGATCAATGATCAATTGTTGTGTCTCCTAGGGGTGCCCCCCACCCTGTATATAAAGGAGTGGAGGAGGGGGAGGGGGCCGGCCTCCTATGGCGTGCCCCATGAGGAGTCCTACTCCCACCGGGAGTAGGACTCCCCCCTTCCAAGTAGGAGTAGGAGTAGGAGAGGAAGGGAGAGAAGAAGAGAAGGAAAGGGGGGCGTCGCCCCCTCCTTGTCCAATTCGGACTAGAGGGGGAGGGGCGCGCAGCTGCCCTGGCCGCCCCTCCTCTTCTCCCACTAAGGCCCATTAGGCCCAATATACTCCTCGGGGGGTTCCGGTAACCCCCCGGTACTCCGGTATATGTCCGAAACCTCCTAAAACACTACCGGTGTCCAAACATAGTCGTCCAATATATCGATCTTTACGTCTCGACCATTTCGAGACTCCTCGTCATGTCCGTGATCATATCCGGGACTCCGAACTACCTTCGGTACATCAAAACACAAAAACTCATAATAACGATTGAGGGAGTCCTGGATTAGGGGGTCTCCGGACAGCCGGACTATCTCCATTGGCCGGACTGTTAGACTATGAAGATACAAGATTGAAGACTTCGTCTCATGTCCGGATGGAACTCTACTTGGCGTGGAAGGCAAGCTAGGCAATACGTATATGGATATCTCCTCCTTTGTAACCGACCTTGTGTAACCCTAACCCTCTCCGGTGTCTATATAAACCGGAGGGCTTTAGTCCGTAGGACAACAATCACAACATATAATCATACCATAGGCTAGCTTCTAGGGTTTACCCTCTCTGATCTCGTGGTAGATCTACTCTTGTGACACCCATATCTTCAATATTAATCAAGCAGGACGTAGGGTTTTACCTCCATCAAGAGGGCCCGAACCTGGGTAAAACTTCGTGTCCCTTGCCTCCTGTTACCATCCGGCCTAGACGCACAGTTCGGGACCCCCTACCCGAGATCCGCCGGTTTTGACACCGACATTGGTGCTTTCATTGAGAGTTCCTCTGTGTCGTCGCTGTTAGGCTTGATGGCTCCTACTATCATCGATAGCGATGCGGTCCAGGGTGAGACTTTTCTCCCCGGACAGATCTTCGTATTCGGCGGCTTTGCACTGTGGGCTAATTCGCTTGGCCATCTGGAGCAGATTGAAAGCTATGCCCCTGGCCAACAGGTCAGATTTGGAAGTTTGAATTACACGGCCAACATTCGTGGGGACTTGATCTTCGACGGATTCGAGCCACAGCCGGGCGCGCCACACTGTCGCGATGGGTATGACCTAGCTCTGCCATCGGACGGTACCCCAGAGGCCGCGCCCGCATCAGCTCCGACCCTTAGCTCGGAGCCAGCTATGCTAATCGAGGACGGGTGGCTAGACATCACCTCAGGGACTGTAGTCTCAACGGCGATCGAGCCGAACACCAGCATCATCCTCTGCGCAGCCCGTGACTCCAAGGTGTCGGACTCTCCTCCGGACCCTGAACCATCCACGCCCCTGCCAATCGAATCTGACTGGGCGCCGATCATGGAATTCACCGCTGTGGATATCTTTCAGCACTCGCCCTTCGGCGACATTCTGAATTCACTAAGGTCTCTCTCTCTGTCAAGAGAGCTCTGGCCGGATCATGGCCAACAGGACTGGGATGCGGACGATGAAGAAATTCGACGCCCACCCACCACCCACTTTGTAGCCACTATCGATGATTTAACTGACATGCTCGACTTCGACTCCGAAGACATCGACGGTATGGATGACGATGTAGGAGACGAACATGAACCAGCACCTATAGGGCACTGGAAAGCCACCTCGTCGTATGACATATACATGGTAGATACACCCAATGAAGGCAATGGCGACGAGATAGCGGAGGATGACCCCTCCAAGAAGCAACCCAAGCGCCGACGTCAACGACGCCACTCTAAGTCCTGCCAAAGCAAAAGTGGTGATACCGGCACAGGAGATAATAACACTCCGGATAGCGCCGAAGACAACGAAAACCCCCTCCAGCAAGAGTTAGATCAGGAGGATGAAGGAGCCAGCTCTCCTGAGAGAGCGGCTGGCGGAGAGGAGGAGGATGACAATTACATGCCCCCCTCCGAAGACGAGGCAAGCTTCAACGACGATGAATTCGCCGTACCAGAGGATCCCGTCGAACAAGAGCGCTTCAAGCGCAGGCTTATGGCCACGGCAAGTAGCCTGAAGAAAAAGCAGCAGCAGCTTCAAGCTGATCAAGATCTGCTAGCTGACAAATGGATTGAAGTCCTCACAGCCGAGGAATATAAACTCGAGAATCCCTCCAAGAGTTACCCAAGGTGCAGGTTACTACCCCGACTGGAGGAAGAAGCGTATGATACAGCTGACCGGCCACCTCGTGGCCGCGATAGAGAGGCATTCCTGCCGAAAGCTCAGCCTCCACCCCAACGCCATACAAATAAAAAGGCATGGGGAGATACGCCAGACCTGCGAGACATATTGGAGGACAAAGCAAAGCACTCAAGATCAATCTACGGATCATGAGGGCGCACCACTCTACGAGACGGTAAACGTCACGCCGGATACAGTAAAAGCAAATCTGGCCGGGCCGAACACAGCGGGCAGGACCCATACGAGCTGCGTCGCGATATAGCCCAATATAGAGGCGCCACACACCCCTTATGCTTCACAGGCGAAGTAATGGAACATCAATTCCCAGAAGGTTTCAAACCTATAAACATTGAATCATACGACGGCACAACAGATCCCGCGGTATGGATTGAGGACTTCCTCCTCCACATCCACATGGCCCGCGGCGATGACTTACATGCCATCAAGTACCTCCCACTAAAACTCAAAGGACCAGCATGGCATTGGCTTAATAGCTTGCCAGCGGACTCCATTAGCTGTTGGGAAGATCTAGAAGCCGCATTCCTCGACAACTTTCAGGGCACTTATGTGCGACCACCAGACGCCGATGACTTGAGCCACATAATTCAGCAGCCAGAAGAGTCGGCCAGGCAATTCTGGACTCGGTTCCTTACAAATAAAAACCAAATTGTCGACTGTCCAGATGCGGAGGCCTTAGCGGCTTTCAAGCACAACATCCGAGACGAGTGGCTAGCCCGGCACCTTGGTCAGGAAAAGCCGAAATCTATGGCAGCCCTCACGACGCTCATGACCCGCTTTTGTGCGGGTGAAGACAACTGGTTGGCTCGCAGTAACAACATATCAAAGAACCATGGCACCTCAGATACCAAGGACGGCAACAGTAGGTCACGTCGCAACAAGCATAAGCGCCGCATTATGGCAAAAGTACTGAGGATACGGTAGTCAATGCCGGATTCAAAGGCTCTAAACCCGGTCAGCGGAAAAAGCCATTCAAACAAAGTACGCCGGGTCCGTCCAGCTTGGACCGTATACTCGATCGCTCTGTCAAATACACGGCACCCCAGACAAGCCAGCCAATCACACCAACAAGGATTGTTGGGTGTTCAAGCAGGCCGACAAGTTAATCGCCGAAAACAAGGACAAGGGGCCGCATAGCGAGGACGAGGAAGAACCCCGACAGTCGCACGCCGGAGGACAGAAGAGGTTTCCCCCACAAGTGCGGACGGTGAACATGATATATGCAACCCGCATCCCCAAGAGGGAGCGGAAGCGTGCGCTTAGGGACATATATGCGCTGGAGCCAATCGCCCCGAAGTTCAACCCTTGGTCCTCCTGTCCGATCACCTTCGATCGCAGGGACCACCCCACTAGTATCCGTCACGGCGGATTCGCCGCACTGGTCCTAGACCCAATCATCAACGGATTTCACCTCACTCGAGTCCTCATGGACGGCGGCAGCAGCCTGAACCTGCTTTATCAGGACACAGTGTGCAAAATGGGTATAGACCCCTCAAGGATCAAACCCACAAAGACGACCTTTAAAGGCGTCATTCCAGGCGTAGAGGCCCACTGCACAGGCTCAATTACATTGGAAGTGGTCTTCGGATCCCTGGATAACTTCCGAAGCAAAGAGTTAATGTTCGATATAGTCCCGTTCCGCAGTGGTTATCACGCGCTGCTCGGACGAACCGCATTCACTAGATTCAATGCGGTACCACATTATGCATACCTCAAGCTCAAGATGCCAGGACCTCGCGGAGTTATTACAGTCAATGGAAACACAGAGCGCTCTCTCCGAACAGAGGAGCACACCGCGGCCCTCGCAGCAGAAGCGCAAAGCAGCCTCTCAAGGCAATCTACCAGTTCGGTGTTTCAAAGCCCGGACTCCTTCAAGCATGCTCGGGGCAATCGCAAATAGACCGCCTGGCGCGATCTGAGCTCGCGTAGCAATACGACGGCCACCTCAATCCCAGCCCAACGATGTTGTTCGTGCCGCGCGTACATAATTACGCATTAAAAATACCATGGGCACAAATGGGGAGGGGGGGCACAACTACGGCACGCCCCAAAACGCGGCCTAAACTGCACCAGGGGCTTCCCGTTTGGTTATTTTTCTTTTTCTTTTAGGACTTCAATCTCTGGAAACACTGTCCGGCAGCTCTATTGCCGAACACATGATACAGCAACGAAGGAGGCCGACAACTACAGAATTCCCAGGTGGATTACAGATTTCATATAATTCCTCAGCTCGCCCTTGGAAGGGACATAGTCCTACTCTTTTGCTCATTACACTATCTGTATCACTCTGCTTTAATGCAATTTTTTAATATACAATGCATGACATTACGACTATTATCGCATTTTTGTTATGTGTATACATATCTATGTGTTCATTAATGACGCCTAGCAACCGTACACTCTGGTACGACCAATGCACCAGGGGCTTACATACCCACAATATGGTGTGAAAAGTCCGAACACTTTCACAAGTGCGGCACCCCGAACTTATAGCATTATATGCATCAGCTCCGAATCATGTCTTTGGTCAAATGTTGGGTTTTCCCGGCTCCTATGTTTTGGTACCTTACGTTCCGCTCTATCGGCTAAGGTAGCGCTAGGAGAACTACTGCAATTGTGCCCAGGTTCTGCCGGGCCGAGCACCTCAGTAGAGAAAGCTAAAACTGACTGTCATGATAAGGCGAGAGACTGGTCGCTGTTCGGCGAGGTTTCTCGAGTCCCTAAAGACTTATGCCTCTTAGGGCGAGGGGCCGGCTCCGTCTGGCTTACAGGCGTGTATCGTGCCCCGAATTCGGCCTTCCGAATACCAGGGGCTTCGCTGAAATTTAAAATTATAGAATTCTATGGCTAAGTGAGAGTGATAAAGCATTATTAGTCCGGTTGCCTTGTTCGTTGTCCTGAGCACCTCCCTCAAAGGACCCAAACATGGGAACAAGAGTGCTCAGGTTTATCCCGAACACCCCAGCACTCGTGGTATGGGGGCAGAAGCCGAGGACTAGCCATCTCTCAAATTAGATAAACAGCCAAACAGAAGGTAATATTTTAAATTCACACAAGCGTTGCATAGCGCATATGAAATAAGTTTTCATCTCATAGGATAAAAAACGAGCAAGTCTCATTCAAATATTACATTTTGCGAACACTCATCCGCGATAAGACGGGCGCCCGACAGAACACCCTCATAGTACATCTCGGGGTGGCGGTGCTCCTTACCCTCCGGCGGCCCCTCCTTGTTCAGCTTCACGGCGTCTAGCTTGACCCACTATGTTTTTACACGGGCGAAGGCCCGGCGTGCACCTTCAATGCAGACAGATCGCTTGATGACCTCCGGCCGTGGGCAGGCATCCACAAGCCGCCTCACCAGGCCAAAGAAGTTGTTCGGAAGGGCATCGCCAGGCCACAACCGGACTATGAAGCCCTTCATGGCCTGATCGGCCGCCTTATGTAGCTCGGCCATCTTCTTCAGCTGGTCACTCATCGGCACCGGATATTTGTCCTCAACATACTGAGACCAAAACAGCTTCTCCACCGAGCTTCCATCCTTGGCCTGGTAAAATTGTGCGGCATCGGACACACTGCGGGGCAAATCTGCGAATGCTCCTGAAGAGCTCCAGATTCGGGTAAGTAATCGGTAAATTACTTTTACATGCTTGCTTTGCATATAGAAAGCCTTCCCCGCCGCTATCTTCTTCATCGCGTCGATCTCCTGAAGGGCCTTCTGGGCCTCGGCCTTGGCACTCTTTGCGCTCTCACGGGCCGCGGCAAGCTCAGACTCTCGCGTCTTCAAGTCACGAGAGCCTGGAGCTCTTGCTGCACCTCGCCCACCCGAGCCTCGTGCCTCTCTCGCTCGGTGCGCTCCTGGGCCACCTTCTCTTCGGCTTGGGACAACGCTTGCTTCAGGGTCGCCACCTCGGTCGTGGCCCCTGGCAAACATACAATGATCCTGTCATTTAGCAATCGCGTCCTTTTTCTCATCTATAGACGGGGTATTACTTACCCTTGTTCTCCTTGAGCTGCCTCTTAGCAAGGCCGAGCTCTTTTTGAGACCCCTCGAGGGCCTCCTTCAGTACGGCGACCTCCGCAGTTAGTGCGGCGGACGCCAGAAGCGAAGCCTGCATATGCATATTGACATACTTATATTAGACTCCTGCGATATTATTTGATCCTCTATTCAGCTTTCCTTCACGAACACCGAACAAAGCATCAGGGGCTACTGTCTATGCGGTAACACTTCTACTACATTTTAAAACACTTACCTCGAAGCCTGTTAGAAGGCTAGTACAGGCTTCAGTCAATCCGCTCTTGGCGGACTAAACCTTCTGGATCACCGCACTCATGATAGTGTGGTGCTCCTCCTCGATGGAAGTGCTGCGAAGCGCTTCCAACATAGTGTCCGGCGCCTCTGGGTGGACAGAGGTCACCGGCACAGGCGTCTCACCCTCCTTAGAAGGGGACCGCCTGTCCAAGCTCGGATCCGTTGGAGGGTCCGGCGCGGTGTTCGGCTGAGGGCCGAACTCGGAGCTCTCGGGGACCCCGTCCCCTCGGCTCCCGGAGTCCGGAAGGTCGCCTTGAGGCGCCTCCGGGACTGTCCCCCCTCGATCCGGTGCCTCTTGAGACAGCACCTCGGCGTCGTCGGCCGGATGAGGGGAGGTGGCGGTCGGGACTGGATCGCTATCCATGTCTGACGAGCCCAGGGAGCCGTCCGAGGATACCTCGATATTGGCTCGGGGCGGCCTGTACAATTGAGTTCGGCGTTAGGGAAAGCAATGCGACAAAGGAATCCTACGGGTTACTTTGGTATCCGAACACTTACGATCTCCCCTGGGGCTTGCCCCTGGGCAACCACTCGTCTTCACTTTCGTCGGCGGCAGTAGAGCTGTCCGGAAGGAGCGGCCTTCCCTTCTTGGACCCTTCGGCCTCTCCAGTTGGGGCAGCCTTCCTTTTCTTGTCTCCCCCAGTCGGTGGGGGAGCCTCTTCTTCCTCTTCCTCGTCTTCGGGGGAAGAGTGCGCCGCAAAGTCATCGGACGGTGAGTCCGGCGACGCCTGGCGTCGGGAACTCTTTCGAGCTCCCTTGGCCTTATTGGTCTTCTCCGGCACCTTATAAGGGGCCGGAGTCAGCATCTTCGTCAGAAGAGTGTCTGCGGGGCCTTCGGGCAAGGGAGCCGGACAGTCGATCTGTCTGGCCATCTTCTGCCAGTCCTGTCAAAATTACGGGAGTTTAGATCCCGCATAGAATCAATCTATATAGAAAACAAGTATCCTGTGAAAGGCAAAACAACTTACCGCACTGGCGTGGCGCTTCGCGCTGAATCCGCGATCCTCAGTAATGGTGGGAGGGACCGCGGCGCCCTTGAACAGCACCCTCCAGGCATCTTCATAAGTCGTGTCGAAGAGCCTGTTCAGAGTTCGGTGCTGCGCCGGATTGAACTCCCACAAGGTAAACTCCCGTTGTTGGCACGGGAGTATCCGACGAACGAGCATAACCTGGACTATGTTGACAAGCTTGAGCTTCTTATCCACCATGTTCTGAATACATGACTGGAGTCCGGTCAGCTCTTTTGAATTACCCCAGGACAGGCCCTTCTCTTTCTAGGAGGTGAGCCGCATGGGGATGCCAGATCGGAACTCGGGGGCCGCTACCCATGCGGGGTCGCGCGGCTCGGTGATATAGAACCACCCCGATTGCCACCCCTTTATGGTGTCCACGAAGGTGCCCTCGAGCCATGTGATGTTGGGCATCTTCCCCACCATGGCGCCTCCGCACTCTGCCTGGCGGCCGCTCACTACCTTCGGCTTGACATTGAAGGTCTTCAGCCATAAGCCGAAGTGGGGCTTGATGCGGAGGAAGGCCTCGCACACGACGATGAACGCCGAGATGTTGAGGATGAAGTTCGGGGCCAGATCATGGAAATCCAGGCCGTAATAAAACATGAGTCCTCGGACGAAGGGATGGAGAGGGAATCCCAGTCCGCGGAGGAAATGGGTGAGGAATACCACCCTCTCATGGGGCTCTGGGGTGGGGATGAGTTGTCCCTCATCTGGGAGCCGGCGCGCGATATCGTCGTGCAGGTATCCGGTTCTCCTCAGTTTCTTGACGTCTCCCTCTGTGACGGAGGAGACCATCCACTTGCCTCCCGCTCCGGACATGGTTGGAGAAGGTTGAGATAGAAGTGAGGACTTGGGCGCTAGAGCTCGAGTGTGCGGGAGCGGATGAGCAGAGGAGGAAGAAGGTGTGGATAGAAAGGTGAATCCTTATCCCTTTATATGGGCGGACAAAATTAAATGTCCCCACTTGCCTAGTAAAACTCGCTTATCCCCCAAGCGCCGCAATTGATGGAGCGGTTGGGTTACCTACGCCCGTATTGATGAGAATCCCGTAATAAGGGGACACGATCTCTGCTTTGACAAGACGTGTCGAAAAACTGCCTCGCGTCATGTGCGGGGCTCATTAAAAGAAATGGTTCGAATAGTCACCGGGCCATGACATGACGTCATGCTATCAAAACAAGCCAGCAAATTAGATCTGTGAAAAAACATTATTCTCTCTACTGTGAAATGTGGGACTTATTTTGCAGGGTCGGACACTATCCTCGTATTCAACTTCTTCTGTAATGTATTCGGAGAAGGAACCCGCCTTGCAATGCCGAAGACAACTGCGCGCCGGACTCGTCGTCATTGAAGCCTGGTTCAGGGGCTACTGATTGAGTCCTAGATTAGGGGGTCTCCGGACAGCCGGACTATCTCCATTGGCCGGACTGTTAGACTATGAAGATACAAGATTGAAGACTTCGTCTCGTGTCCGGATGGAACTCTACATGGCGTGGAAGGCAAGCTAGGCAATACGTATATGGATATCTCCTCCTTTGTAACTGACCTTGTGTAACCCTAAACCTCTCCGGTGTCTATATAAACCGGAGGGCTTTACTCCGTAGGACAACAATCACAACATACAATCATACCATAGGCTAGCTTCTAGGGTTTAGCCTCTCTGATCTCGTGGTAGATCTACTCTTGTAACACCCATATCTTCAATATTAATCAAGCAGGACGTAGGGTTTTACCTCCATCAAGAGGGACCGAACCTGGGTAAAACTTCGTGTCCCTTGCCTCCTGTTACCATCCGGCCTAGACGCACAGTTCGGGACCCCCTACCCGAGATCCGCC
Organism: Triticum urartu; assembly: GCF_003073215.2. NCBI lineage: Eukaryota > Viridiplantae > Streptophyta > Magnoliopsida > Poales > Poaceae > Triticum > Triticum urartu. The sequence continues at coordinate 572,080,531 of NC_053025.1, read as the reverse complement.
AGTTTTGACACCGACAACGATCATCACAGAACTTTAAGCGTGCGGACCCTACAGGTTCGAGAACTATGTAGACATGACCGAGACACGTCTCCAGTCAATAACCAATAGCAGAACCTGGATGCTCATATTGGTTCCTACATATTCTACGTAGATCTTTATCGGTCAAACCGCATAACAACGTACGTTGTTCCCTTTGTCATCTATATGTTACTTGCCCGAGATTCGATCGTCGGTATCTCAATACCTAGTTCAATCTCGTTACCGGCAAGTCTCTTTACTCATTCTGTAATGCATCATCGCATAACTAACTCATTAGTCACATTGCTTGCAAGGCTTATAATGATGTGCATTACCGAGAGGGCCCAGAGATACATCTCCGACAATCGGAGTGACAAATCCTATTCTCGATCTATGCCAACTCAACGAACAACATCGGAGACACCTGTAGAGCACCTTTATAATCACCCAGTTACGTTGTGACGTTTGGTAGCACACAAAGTGTTCTTCCGGTAATCGGGAGTTGTATAATCTCATAGTCATAGGAACATGTATAAGTCATGAAGAAAGCAATAGCAATAAACTAAACGGTCAAGTGCTAAGCTAACGGAATGGGTCATGTCAATCACACCATTCTCCTAATGATGTGATCCCATTGATCAAATGACAACTCATGTCTATGGCTAGGAAACTCAACCATCTTTAATCAATTAGCTAGTCAAGTAGAGGCATACTAGTGACACTATGTTTGTCTTTCTATTCACACATGTATTATGTTTCCGGTTAATACAATTCTAGCATGAATAATAAACATTTATCATGATATGAGGAAATAAATAATAACTTTATTATTGCCTCTAGGGCATATTTCCTTCACATGTCACCTGGGTTAAGAAAGCTTGTAACAAGGTTGATTCAGAAACATGCAACTTCAATTTAGTGAAAAGTGCAACCTTCACTTTTTTGCCCACTTGCACTTCTCTAGAAAAGTGTAAGTTCTATACACTTGCCCTCCTCTATAGATGTGTAATTTGAATATATTTTTTAACATACTTGCATTTTTCACCCACCAATTTATTGTATGCACCTTTCAGTTAACTGAAATTGCACCTCTTTAAATTGATTAAAACAAAAGGAAATCTCAATAGATCACAACAGAACAAAGTCATAAGAAATACACACAAGATTATGAATAAGAGATTGAAACATGGTTGCTCGATTAATATTGCAAAGCTATATGTATGATAACTCACGCCCCTTCTCATGTATTTTTTAGCTTGTTGCAATAAATTATACGCACTTCCATTTCCATGCAATCATCGTTCTTGAAATGAATTAATATTACATTGATATAGAATATGAAATTATGGTATAAATTCATGTTCAATTAATTAAGTGTGGTAGATTCATATGATATCGAGAGTGGGCTCATAGATATATACGCCCTAATGTGAGGATCGTTTCCCCCAATTTAATGCCACTACAATATCTGGACTTGAATAGGCACACATGAATAGAACTATAGAAAGAGATCAACACATGAAGTTATGTCATATCACATTGCCCTAAAAAAATGTCATGTCAGCATGCTGCCCAAAGGTGACAATCTGCTCCCCGATTTAATGTCAACATAATTAGAGGAGAAGCTGTTGTGTACCTTTGTAGACATTCACAACGTAAATGTCTTCCCCTATTAAGAAAACCTATAACAAGGTCGCTAACAAGCTTCTTGGACTTATCTATGGTAACTTGAGGTGCCCTCTCTCTTTAGGGCATATATGTATTAAATCCTCAAAAATAATACCCATTTGATACCAAATGTGGGATTGAGACCACAATGACACATCTCATGTCTAATCGCACCACACCCTCTTCTCTTAACTCCTCATACTACGAATGCAATGCGGGTATTATACAAAATATCACCAGTGGATTTTGGTGTTCATTGATTATTTGCAGAATTTGGGTTCGACGATTCAGGGAGAAAGGGAAAGGACCTCAAAAGACCAAAGCAGGTTAGGCATACCTCAATAAAGTTGTAGGTCCATTTTAAAGCACGAAGTCACACAATATAACTACACTAACATAATGTATGTCATATCACAGCATTTGTGAATTAATTTAGACTTCTTAAGTTAAACTATATGGCTGATACATGAGACAATATCACATTTCTACTCCACCAAATCAAATCAAACCGCATGACACATTGTTAAGAGAATCCTCCTTTTTGTCATTCGAATGTTAACAAGGTACATGTCATCTGGATTAAGCAAGCTCATAAGGTCAATCTAGAAAAATCTAACTTTTAGTTTGAACATGATTGCACTTCTCTAGAAAAGTGTAAGTTCAATTTTTTTCCACATACTTACACTTCTCAAGAGAAGTGTAAGTTCCATCTTTTTTTCACAAACTTACACTTCTCTAGAATAGTGTTTGCATTTTGGTGTACATCGATTATTTGCAAGATCTTGGTTCGGTAGCCGAGGAAGACATGAAGAAGACCTGACAAGACCAATGTTCATCTCAGGTAGTAGTATACTACAGTAGAAACTGTAGTTTAAAGATTGTCCAAAGAATAAAATCAACATACCATAGTTTTGCATCTTGTGCCTATTTCATGCAGTTGTCTTTTTGTTCGTTGTTGCATGTCTACAAATACTCTTAAGTTAGTTTCATTTTGCAACTCTTTTGATCTACCGTTTTTATCTGACGTGGCACATGCACCCTCTATCTCTCACACCACTTCTACATTTATAACATTGTACCTATGTTTGTTCTCTAGGATATAAACTTTCTGAACTGTGCTCAACAAAGGGGTAGTTTTACAAATGAAGATATACAAATTCTACCGTGCAACTCAGCACTGACCAATGGTAACTCATCTATGTTCCTTTTGCAATAAACGATAGTACATTAGGGCTCATACATATGCCCTAATGGGAGGATTGGTTTCCCACGCTTACAACCGGTGTAAAATCCAAACCAAGCTAAGAGCACCACAATAAAGTTGTAGGTGCATATTAAAACACGAAGTCGCATGATATCACTTCCCTAAAAGAACATACGTCATATCAAAACATTGGTAAATTAATTCAATCTTGTTAAGTCAAACTATATTGTAGACGTTGATACATGAGATCATATCACATTTCTACCTACCAAATCAAATCAAACCGTGTGACACAATGTAAGAGGGAATCCTCATTTTTTCCATTCCAAACATTAACAAGGTACATGTCGTCTGGATTAAGCAAGGCCATAACAAGGTCAATTTAGAAAATGCAACTTTAATTTTTTGATCAGATTGCACGTCTCTAGAAAAGTGTAAGTTACATATTTTTTTAACCACTTACAGTTCTCTAAAAAAAATCTAAGTGGCATATTGGTGTTCATTGATAATTTGCCAGATTTGGGTTCGATGGTCAAGGAGACATGGAGAAGACCTCACAAGACAAATGTTCGTCCTAGGTAATAGTATACTACAATAATAATTGTAGTCAAAAAGTTTGTCCAAAGACTAAAGTCAACATACCATAGTTTGCATCTTCTGCCTTTTTCGTGTAGTTGTATTTTTGTTTCTTGATGCTTGTCAACACTATTAAGTTAGTTTTATTTTTCAACTCTTTTGGTGTACTAGTTTTATCTAGCACGGTGCATGCACTCTCTATCTCTCACACCACTACCACATTTATACAACTAACATTTTAGCTATGTTTGTTCTCTAGAATATAAACTTTCTCGATTATGCTCAAGAAAGGGATAGTTTTACACATGAAGATATACAAATTCTTATTGATGGTGCAACTTGGTACAGCCCGATGGTAAGTCATATATGTTCCTTTTACAATAACACACAATACATTAGGGCTCATACATATGCCCTAATGGGAGGATCGGTTCCCTACACTTAAAATCATCGCAAAATCTAAACCAAGTTAGGGAAACCTCAAAATTTGTCGGTATAGATTAAAACACGAATTTACATGATATCACTTCCCTGAACGAACATACCTTATATCACAACATTAGTAAATTAATTCAATCTCATTAGGTCAAACTATACGTAGGGCCGTAGGGGTTGATACATGAGATCATATCGTACTTCTACCCTACAAAATCAAATCAAATCATGTGAGATATTGTAACTGGGAACCTGTCCTTTTGCCATTCCAAATTAACAAGGTACATGTCATCTGGATTAAGCAAGCTTGTCACAAGGTCAATCTTGGAAAAAAATGCAACTTCCACTTTTTGACCTGATTGCACTTCTCTAGAAAAGTGCAAGTTCCATTTTTTTCACCCACCTACACCTCTCTAGTAAAGTATAAGCTGCATTTTGGTGATCATCGATTATCGGTCAAGGGAAATAAGGAGAATACCTCGCAAGACCAAAGTACGCCTCAGGTAGTAGTATTCTACAATATTAACTATAGTTAAAAAGATTGTCCAAATACTAAAGTAAACATACCATAGTTTTGCATCTTGTGCCTTTTTTGTGCCCCTTTTCTTTTTTGTTTGTCGTTGCTTGTTTGTAAATATTGTGAATTTATTTTTACCATCTCTTTTGGTGTACAAATTTTATCTAACATGGCACACGCACCCTCTATCTATCACCCCACTACTACATTTATACAACTAACATTTTATCCATGTTTGTTCTCTTCTCTAGGATATAAACTTTCTCAATTGTGCTCAACAAAGGGGTAGTTTTACACATGAAGATATACAAATTCTTCTTGATTGTGCAGCTCAGTACAATCCAATGTTAGGTCATCTATGTTCATTTTGTAATAACACGCAATACATTAGGTCTCATACATATGCCCTACTGGGCCTATAATGGGAGGGTCAATTACCGGCACTTAAAATTAGTGCAAAATTCAAACCCAATTAGGCACACCTAAATAAAGTTGTAGGTACAGATTAAAACACAAAGTGGACAAGAGTCATATGATATCACTTCCCTAAAAAAACATATGCCATATCACAACATTGGTAAATTAATGCAATCTCGTCGAGACAAACTATATTTAGGGTTTGATACATGAGATCATATCATATTTATACCCTACCAAATCAAATCAAATCGTGCATCACGTAGTAAGAGGGAGCCCTAATTTTTTCCTTTCCGAACATTAACAAGGTACATGTCGTCTAGATTATGCAATTCATAACAATGCCTATTTACAAAAAATGCAACTTTCACTTTTCACCCGATTGCACTTCTCTAGAAAAGTGTAAGTTTCATTTTTTACCCACATACACTTCTCTAGAAAAGTCTAAGTCACATTTTTGTTGTTCATTGATTATTTGCAGGTTCTAGGTTCGGCAGTTGAGCGAGACATGAAGAAGACCTCACAGGACCAAAGTATTTCTGAGGTAGTAGTATACTATAATATTAAGGGAGATGATTTGTAGCACATAGGGACTTGGCCATGCAGATTTGCGGTCTCCCGATTGCCTCGTGATTCGGAAATTGGTTTGCTCTTTGCTTGTGCCTTAGCCCATAATTACTTTAGATGGGGTCAATGCATGCAGGTTTTTTCAACTTCACCCATCCCACCTTGAATTCTTTTTTCTTTTGAATTTAAAATTTGAATCTTCTATATATGTTGAAGATATGTCGAGATTACTTTTTATTTTTAAATTCGTGTTGCTTGTGACGAGGGCTTTGAAATACAACCAATTGACGTCAAACTATATTGCTTTTAGGTCCTGAAACCTAGCAAATGAAACTTGGAGCTTGCCCACATGTTTTCTAGTTTTGGTTTATGAAACTTAGTGACATTGTCACTCGTTTATATTAACTTTTGGCAATTGAAACTTATGAATTTTCTAACATGTCAAACATATTTTAAAAAATTGGTCTTATTTCAATGCCCTCGTCGCAAGAAACATGAATTTGAAAACAAAAATGAAATTGGACTTTTTCGTTAAAAAGTATAGAAGATTCAAATTCCGAAGTCAAAAAAAGGTATGGGAAGTGGAGTGGATGGCATATGCAAATTTGACAAAAGCAACCAAAAGCATGCATGGATGGATCCCACCCCATGGTAATCAAAAGGCTAAGACTAAACATGTTTATGAATCTTGAAGTAATCTTTGGTCTGCATGGATGAGTGCCCTTGCGAGTTTTTGACGATATTAACTGTAGTTAAAATGATTGTTCAAAGACTAAAATCAACATACCATAGTTTTGGCTTCGTGTTGCTTGCGACGAGGCCTTTGAAATAAGACCAATTTAAGTCAAACTATATTGCTTTTATGTTCCTGAAACTTAGCAATTGAAAGTTGGAGCTTGCTCGCACATTTTTTAGTTTTGGTTTCTGAAACTTGGTGATTTTTTCACTCGTTTATATTAAGTTTTGGCAATTGAAACCTAGGAATTTTAAAAATATGTGCAAATTTATTCAAAATTGGTCTTATTTCAAAGTCCTCGTCGCAAGCAACACGAATCTAAAAACAAAAATGAAATTGGACATTTCATTGAAGATTCAAATTCCGAAGCCAAAAGAAGAAGACATGGGAAGTGGAGTGGATGACATACGCAACTCCAACAAAAGCTGCCAAAAGCATGCATGGATGAACCCAGCCCGAGGGTAATCAGAAGGGTAAGACTAACCAAGTTTATGAATTTTAAAGCAATCTCAGGTCTGCATGTATGCGCGTCCCCGTGAGAGTTTTCGACTTAAAAAGATTGTCCAAAGACAAATATCAACATACCATAGTTTTGTATGTTGAGTCTTTTGTGTGCATTTTTTTTATAGAAAAGGAAGAGTCATTTGTGTGCATATGTCCTTTTGTTTGTTGTTGCTTTGTTTGCAGATACTATTAAGTTAGTTTTATTTTGCAACTCTTTTGGTGTACCGATATTTATCTAAGGTGCCACATGCTCCCTCTCTCTTACACACACCACCAGTTGCATACTTTGCTCACCCATTTTCGCTTCTTTAGAAAAGCACAAATCAGTTTTTCCTTCACCCACCAATGTACTGTATGCACTATTTAGTAACTGAAATCGTACTGTTTTTAATTGATTAAGAGCGAAGAAAAATCTCTACCGATTGAGACCTAACAAAATCCTAACACAGATATTCGTAAGACTGTGAAGGGGAGATATTATCATCACTCATCACTATATGGTTACCGTTACAGCAATGGATGACCGGGGACCCGACGGAGACGCGGCATTCCCAAAGCTTTGAAGCGTCAACGCGTGGGCCTCGTCAGGTACACACACATTGTTGGCTAGCTAGGCTGGTGCAGGCACGTACTCCCTCCGTTTCAAAATAGATGACTTAATTTTATACTAACTTTAATATAAAGTTAGGTCATCTATTTTAGAACGGAAAGAGTACGTATGTACCGCAGCGCAACCTTCGCTCCGGGTCATGGAGCAGCGCCGGTACCAGCTGCTGACGCGGCCCCGGCCGGCTACGCGTGCCTGCGCTTATCTAGAAAATCTCCTCTCTTCCTCGTGCTACATCTATGGCAGGCCAACCAGTACGGTATGAGCTCCATCAGGCAGGATGGTACTTGCCGCAGCGGCCGAGATGCATCGTGCGAGGCAGCGACGGATGAGCTCTGTGTATTGCCTGCTCCGATGGCTTAAATATGAAGTTCCTTTCAGGTTTGTATCGACGCGGCGGAGGTCCGGTTAGATGTGCCAATAGAGTATTGATGTTGGAAGTGACGGCTGTAGCAACACGTTGCGTCGGCGGTTGAGACAGAGAGGCGATCGAGACAAAGAGAGAAAGGGCCGAGCGCGTACGTACTGGAGTGGGGCTATCTCAGCATGGCGAGACAGTGACGCCGTAACGGTGTCCGTCGATCCAGGTGTAATGGAACGGTACAAAGGTCACGATGCCTTTCATGTTAGGGCTGCTGTTGATCGGTGGAGGCTGGATCGGTTTAGCCTCACTTTGCTTGCGGGAGGAGGCCATGACTAGCTTATAAGGAAGAGATTTCTTCCTTACTTTAGTCCGGACTTTTGAGATGAAGTGGGCTCTCCAGTGAATGCTGGTCCGTATGCGCATAAATGTTTGCATGCAGATCCGGAGGCACGCGGATCTTGTGTTGTCGACTTGCATCAAGATCGTGAAATTGGTTATGTATACATAAAGTTTGATTTTGGTTTTTGTGTGTGATGCATTCGTATACCATGCAGATGTACATGTTGGTATCAGGTCCGATACATGTTCCGTGGGGTCGCTTAACAATGGAAAACACGGACATACAAATATACAACAAATGAGCAAAAATGATTCATCATGTCATTGTTGTTCTATCCTTCTTAGGTCATGTTTCTTCTTATCTTTCCTTCCCTCGAAAAAAGAACATACATTTTGAAGCATCATTTTAGTTGGAGAAAGGAAAGTGATCATTTTCTGTCCTTAAAGATAGAAGGCCATCAATGATATCAACATTCACAATAGTATATTTGCTGCAAAAAAACCTACAAATTATGTCAAAAAGCTTCATTTTCTTATATATTTGGTCAAAAATCATGTTTCTTAAGTCTCATATAGTTGCGGAATCCCATCTTTGATGTTTGTCTTGCTTCCTCTTTATTGTTGTACTCACTGATTTTTCTGGTACAACTTTGTTGTTCAACATATTGAGTTTGTGGATATGAAATAGTATGAACTGGAATCCTATGATGTAGTAGGTGAAAAGTGGCACTAGATTTATGTATCTAAAAAGTGTTCAAATAAGTTACAGCTCGTGAAACTTGATGTTATGAAGGTTAAATGGCAAGTTACTTATAATGGAACGTAACGTGGTCCTTGTTTTTATTTATTTATTAGTTTAACTTCATAATTAGTCATGTCGTAACAGTTCTGATGTGCGAGTCTTTTGACTCATTCGAATAATAACTCTAATACTACTTGAAATTCATTGATCATGTTTATGTCGGTAATTTTGTGTTGTTGTACTTGTTTGGTGTTGTCGACGCTAATATTACTTGAATGTTTCTGTTGTGGTATTGTTGGAGATATTGAGATTGTGTATAATGCAAGATTATAATATGGAATATTACAGTGTGAATTAAAATAGTGGTAGTACCTTCATTTATGTAGAAAGAGTTGATTGAAGTTACTCGGTCTGAAACTTAATGTTACAGAAGTGAACCGTCAACAAAATGGTAATGAAAATTAACTATTTAGTTAATTGATATATTTATATCTTAAACAACATAAGTACTAATATTAAAACAAACCTGACGTGCAATTATACTGATTGAAGCTCAAAAATGATTATTCTATATTTTTTGTAAAAACAACTGTGATTGATAGAGAGATTGGCTTTCAAGGTGAAAAGTTTTAAAACCATAATGTTTGCACCGAAAACATAGTGTATCGGGACAGAGGGTTCATTCAGTATAAATGAAAATATGAATTTTTTTGAAGTCGTTTCAAAGTATCAAAGGTAATATTTATTGTAGCCAGCTTTTTGTTGTGTCTTTTACTCTAAATGTCTTTGAGATATTCTTGGTATTGCAGATAAAGATTTCCGAACTAGGCTTTTGGCCCGCTTTATATATAAACCAACAAGTGAATAAAGTATAAGGCCAAACGATACAAGGTGACGAGGAAGCCATCATACAACGCCAATCCAGGATAACCAAATCACGCATAACGCATGCGTCTATGCTACAGAAAATAAAACATAGGAAGAACTGAGTATAATGCCACACTATGCCCTATAACATGTAAGCTCCACGACAACTCCCCCATGAGGGAGAACGATGCTAAGCGTCACCGCCACTGAGTGATTAGTCCCTTTAGTGATCAGGTAGAGGAGCAGAAAGGATTCTCTTATTTTTTTTTCATAAGTGACATAAGTTATCAAACCCACGAGAGGAAGGCACCCTTAAAGTCAGAGGTTTCTACCAAGTTTTTGTAAGAGTATTAATTCCAGCTTTTGACTGGATCGAATTCAAGTTCACACTTACAACACACATAATAAAAATAGGCATGTGTATGAGGACTTATTCTTACAATCATATATTTGTGAATGGGATCATCATGATATTACTTTGTCCTCTAGAAGCCATCCATCGATATGTGCATGCAACGACTTGAAGTGGAGGATGTGTCCAAATTACGTCTGGAGCGGAGCGCATCCTGCATCAAGAGCCAGTTGTCTGCTACTTGTAATCCGCGTTGGTATTTCCCCGGAGAGGAGGGGATGATGCAACACAACAGAGGTAAGTATTTCCCTCAGTTATGAAACCAATGTTATCAATCCAGTAGGAGAACCAACCAACACTGTGTAAACAACACCTACACATAAACAACAAATACTTGCAACCCAATGCGTAAAGGGGTTGTCAATCCCTCAACGGTATTGAGATAGATTAAATTGTATGAGATTTGATAAATAGATGTAACTAGAACACAAAATAAAATAAGTAAAGAAAAATTGCAGCAAGGTATTTTTGTATTTTTGGTTGAATGGATGTGAAAATAATATGATAGGAAATAGACCCGGGGGCCGTAGATTTCAGTAGGGGCTACTCTCAAGAAAATATCATATGGTCGGTAAAAAATTTATTGTTGGGAAATTGAAGAAAAGCAAATAATTATGATGATATCCAAGGCAATGATCATGTATATAGGCATCACGTCCAAGATTAGTAGACCGAAACGATTCTGCATCTACTACTATTACACCACACTCCGACCGCTATCCAGCATGCATCTAGTGTATTAAGTTCGTGGAAAAACGGAGTAATGCATTAGGCAAGATGACATGGTGTAGACAAAATAAACTCACGTATGAATAAACCCCATCTTGTTAACCTTAATAGCAACGATACATGTGTGTCATGTCTCTTTCTGTCACTGAGATTGAGCACCGCAAGATCGAACCCATCACAAAGCACCTCTTCCCATGGCAAGATAAATCAATCTAGTTGGCCAAACCAAACCAATAAATCGGAGAAGAAATACGAAGCTATAACAATCATACATAAAAGAGTTCAGAGAAGACTCAAATAATATTCATGGATAGATTTGATCATAAACTCGCAATTCATCGGATCCCAACAAACACACCACAAAAAAGAGTTACATAGAATAGATCTCCAAGAACATCGAGGAGAACATTGTATTGAAGATGAAAAGGAGAGAAGAAACCATCTAGCTACTAACTACGGACCCGTAGTCTGTGGTAAACTACTCACACATCATTGGAGGGGCAGCAAGGATGATGAAGAACTACTCTGTGATTGTTGCCCCCTCCGGCAGAGTGCCGGGAAAGGCCTCTAGATTGGATCTCATGGTTCTGGAACTTGCGGTGGCGGAAAAAGTATTTCTTCGACCCCCCTAGGGTTTTTGGGATTTTATATTTATAGATCCGGAGGTAGGTCAAGTCGGTGCTTGTGGGCCCCACTACCCACCAGTGTATAAGATGATCATGTTTTGTAACACAGTTATTGGCAACTGGCAGGAGCCATATGGTTGTCGCTTTATTGTATGAAATGCAATCGCCATGTAATTGTTTTACTTTATCACTAAGCGGTAGCGATAGTCGTAGAAGCAATAGTTGGCGAGACAACAACGATGCTTCGATGGAGATCAAGGTGTCAAGCCGGCGACGATGGTGATCATGACGGTGTTTTGGAGATGGAGATCAAAGGCACAAGATGATGATGGCCATACCATATCACTTATATTGATTGCATGTGATGTTTATCCTTTATGCATCTTATTCTGCTTTGATTGACGGTAGCATTATAAGATGATCTCTCACTAAAATTTCAAGGTAAAAGTGTTCTCCCTGAGTATGCACCGTTGCAAAAGATCGTCGTGCCGAGACGCCATGTGATGATCGGGTGTGATAAGCTCTACGTTCACATACAACGGGTGCAAGCCAGTTTTGCACATGCAGAATACTCGAGTTAAACTTGACGAGCCTAGCATATGCAGATATGGCCTCAGAACACTGAGACCGAAAGGTCGAGCGTGAATCATATAATAGATATGATCAACATAGTGATGTTCACCATTGAAAACTACTCCATCTCACGTGATGACCGGACATGGTTTAGTTGATATGGATCACGTGATCACTTAGATGATTAGAGAGATATCTATCTAAGTGGGAGTTCTTAGGTAATATGATTAATTGAACTTTAATTTATCACGAACTTAGTCCTGATAGTATTTGCATAACTATGTTGTAGATCAATAGCTCGCGATGTAGGTCCCCATTTATTTTTGATATGTTCCTAGAGAAAAATAAGTTGAAAGAGGTTAGTAGCCATGATGCGGACTAGCTCTGTGATCTGAGGATTATCCTCAATGCTGCACAAAAGTATTATGTCCTTGATGCACCACTAGGTTACAGAACTGTTGTAGGAGCAGATATAGACGTTATGAACGTTTGACAAGCTTGGTATGATAACTACTTGATAGTTTAGTGCACCATGCTTTACGGCTTAGAATCGGGAATTCAAAAATGTTTTGAACGATATGGAGCATATGAGATGTTCCAAGAGTTGAAATTGGTATTTCATGCTCATGCCCGTGTCGAGAGGTATGAGATCTCTGACAATACTTTGCCTACAAGATGGAGGAGAATAGCTCAACCAGTGAGCATGTGCTCAGATTGTCTGGGTACTACAATTGCTTGAATCAAGTGGGAGTTAATCTTCCATATAAGATAGTGATTGACAAAGTTCTCTAGTCACTATCACCAAGTTACTAGAACTTCATGATGAACTATAATATGCAAGGGATAACGGAAGCGATTCCCAAGCTCTTCGCGATGCTGAAATTTGCGAAGGTAGAAATCAAGAAAAAGCATCAAGTGTTGATGGTTGACAAGACCACTATTTTCAAGTAAAAGGGCAAGGGAAAGAAAGGGAACTTCAAGAAGAATGGCAAGCAAGTTTCCACTCCCATGAAGAAGCCCAAAGCTAGACCCAAGCCTGAAACTGAGTGCTTCTACTGCAAAGGAAATGGTCATTGGAAGTGGAACTGCCCTAGATACTTGGCGGATAAGAAGGATGGCATACTGAACAAAGGTATATTGGATATACATGTCATTGATGTGTACTTTACTAGTGTTTATAGCAACCCCTTGGTATTTGATACTGGTTCAGTTGCTAAGAGTAGTAACTCGAAACGAGATTTGCAAAATAAACAGAGACTAGTTAAGGACGAGGTGATGATGTGTGTTGGAAGTGATTCCAAGGTTCATAAGATCACCATCGCACACTCCATTTACCTTCGGGATTACCGTTGAACCTAAAATAAATGTTATTTGGTGTTTGCGTTGAGCATGAATATGATTGGATCATGTTTATTGCAATACAGTTATTCATTTAAGTCAAAGAATAATTCTTGTTCTATTTACATGAATAAAACCTTCTATGGTCATACACTCAATATAAATGGTTTATTGAATCTCGATCGTAGTGATACACATATTCATAATATTGAAGCCAAAAGATGCAAAGTTAATAATGATAGTGCAACTTATTTGTGGCATTGCCGTTTAGGTCATATTGGTGTAAAGCGCATGAAGAAACTCCATGCTGATGGGCTTTTAGAATCACTTGATGCTTGCGAAAGAATAATTCTTGTTCTATTTACATGAATAAAACCTTCTATGGTCATACACTCAATATAAATGGTTTATTGAATCTCGATCGTAGTGATACACATATTCATAATATTGAAGCCAAAAGATGCAAAGTTAATAATGATAGTGCAACTTATTTGTGGCATTGCCGTTTAGGTCATATTGGTGTAAAGCGCATGAAGAAACTCCATGCTGATGGGCTTTTAGAATCACTTGATGCTTGCGAAAGAATAATTCTTGTTCTATTTACATGAATAAAACCTTCTATGGTCATACACTCAATATAAATGGTTTATTGAATCTCGATCGTAGTGATACACATATTCATAATATTGAAGCCAAAAGATGAAAAGTTAATAATGATAGTGCAACTTATTTGTGGCATTGCCGTTTAGGTCATATTGGTGTAAAGCGCATGAAGAAACTCCATGTTGATGGGCTTTTAGAATCACTTGATTATGAATCACTTGATGCTTGTGAACCATGCCTCATGGGCAAGATGACTAAGACTCCATTCTCCGGAACAATGGAGCGAGCAACTGACTTATTGGAAATAATACATACTGACATATGCGGTCCAATGAGAGTTGAGGCTCGTGGTGGGTATCGTTATTTTCTGACCTTCACAGATGATTTGAGCAGATATGGGTATATCTACTTGATGGAACATAAGTCTGAAACATTTGAAAAGTTCAAAGAATTTCAGACTGAAGTGAAAAATCATCGTAACAAGAAAATAAAGTTTTTACGATCTGATCGCGGAGACAAATGTTTTAGTTACGAGTCTGGTCTTCAACTAAAACAATGTGGAATAGTTTCACAAATTCATGCCACCTGGAACACTGCAGCATAATGGTGTGTCCGAACGTCATAACCGTACTTTATTGGATATAGTGCAATCTATGATGTCTCTTATTGATTTACCACTATCGTTTTGGGGTTATGCATTAGAGACAGCTACATTCACATTAAATGGGGCACCGTCTAATCCGTTGAGATGACACCGTATGAACTATGGTTTGGCTAGAAACCTAAGCTGTCATTTCTTAAAGTTTGGGGTTGAGATGCTTATGTGAAAAAGTTTCAACCTGATAAGCTCAAACCCAAATCGGAGAAGTGCATCTTCATAGAATACCCAAAAGAAACTGTTGGGTACACCTTCTATCACAGATCCGAAGGCAAGATCTTTGTTGCTAAGAGTGGATCCTTTCTAGAGAAGAAGTTTCTCTTGAAAGAAGTGAGTGGGAGGAATGTAGAACTTGATGAGGTAATTGTACCTTCTCCCGAATTGGAAAGTAGTTCATCACAGAAATCAGTTCGAGTGATTTCTACACCAATTAGTGAGGAAGCTAATGATGATGATCATGAAACTTCAGATCAAGTTACTACCGAACCTCGTAGGACAACCAGAGTATGGTCTGCACCAGAGTGGTACGGTAATCCTTTCTGGAAGTCATGTTACAAGACCATGACGAACCTATGAACTATGAGGAAGTGATGATGAGCCTAGATTCCGCGAAATTGCTTAAGGCCATGAAATCTAAGATGGGATCCATGTATAAAGAACAAAGTATGGACTTTGATTAACTTGCCCAATGATCAGCGAGCCATTGAGAATAAATGGATCTTCAAGAGGAAGATAGACGCTGATAGTAGTGTTACTATCTACAAAGCTCAAATTGTCGCAAAAAGGTTTTCGATAAGTTCAAGGTGTTGACTATGATGAGATTTTCTCACTCGTAGCGATGCTTAAGTCTGTCCGAATCATGTTAGCAATTGCCACATTTTATGAAATCTGGCAAATGGATGTCAAAACTGCATTCCTTAATGGATTTCTTAAAGAAGATTTGTATATGATACAGCAAGAAAGTTTTGTCAATCCTAAAGGTGCTAACAAAGTGTGCATGCTCCAGCGATCCATCTATGGACTGGTGCAAGCATATCGGAGTTGGAATATATGCTTTGATGAGTTGATCAAAGCATATAGTTTTATATAGACTTTTGGAGAAACCTATATTTACAAGAAAGTGAGTGGGAGCTCTGTAGAATTTCTGATATTATATGTGGATAACATATTGTTGATCGGAAATGATATTGAATTTCTAGATAGCATACAAGGATACTTGAACAAGAATTTTTCAATGAAAGACCTCGGTGAAGCTGCTTACACATTGAGCATCAAGATCTATAGAGATAGATCAAGATGCTTGATAAGATTTTTCAATGAGTACATACCTTGACAAGATTTTGAAGTAGTTCAAAATGGAACAGTCAAAGAAGGAGTTCTTGCCTGTGTTGCAAGGTGTGAAGTTAAGTAAAGACTCAAAACCGACCACAATAGAAAATAGAAAGAGAATGAAAAGTCATTCCCTATGCCTCAGTCATAGGTTCTATAAATTATGCTATGCCGTGTACGAGTCCTATTGTATACCTTAGCATGATTCTGGCAAGGGAGTACAATAGTGATCTAGGAGTAGATCACTGGACAATGGTCAAAATTATCCTTAGAGGACTAAGGAAATATTTCTCGGTTATGGAGGTGATAAAAGAGTTCGTCGTAAAGATTTACGTCGATGCAAGCTTTTTACATCGATCTAGATGACTATAAGTCTCGATCTGGATACATATTGAAAGTGGGAGCAATTAGCTAGAGTAGCTCCATGCAGAGTATTGTAGACATAGAAATTTGCAAAATACATACGGATCTGAATGTTGCAGACCCGTAGACTAAACTTCTCTCACAAGCAAAACATGGTCACTCGTTGGGTATTAATCACATGGCGATGTGAACTAGATTATTGAATCTAGTAAACCCTTTGGGTATTAGTCACATGAAGATGTGAACTAATCACATAAAGATGTGAACTATTGGTGTGAAATCACATGACGATGTGAACTAGATTATTGACTCTAGTGCAAGTGGGATACTGAAGGAAATATGACGTAGAGGCAATAATAAAGTTGTGATTTATATTTCCTTATATCATGATATATGTTTATTATTCATGCTAGAATTGTATTAACCGGAAACTTAGTACATGTGTGAATACATAGACAAACTGAGTGTCACTAGTATGCCTCTACTTGACTAGCTCGTTAATCAACGATGGTTAAGTTTCCTAGCCATGGACAAAGAGTTTTCATTTGATTAACGGGATCACATCATTAGAGAATGATGTGATTGACTTGACCCATCCGTTAGCTTAGCACGATGATTGTTTAGTTTGTTGCTATTGCTTTCTTCATAACTTATACATGTTCCTATGACTATGAGATTATGCAACTCCCGAATACCGGAGGAACACTTAGTGTGCTTTCAAACGTCACAACGTAACTGGGTGACTATAAAGATGCTCTACAGGTGTCTCCGATGGTGTTTGTTGAGTTGGCATAGATCGAGATTAGGATTTGTCACTCCATGTATCGGAGAGGTATCTCTGGGCCCTCTCGGTAATGCACATCACTATAAGCCTTGCAAGCAATGTAACTAATGAGTTAGTTATGGGATGATGCATTACGGAACGAGTAAAGAGACTTGCCGGTAACGAGATTGAACTAGGTATTGAGATACCGATGATCGAATCTCGGGCAAGTAACATAAAGATGACAAAGGGAACAACGTACGTTCTTATGCGGTTTGACCGATAAAGATCTTCGTAGAATATGTAGGAACCAATATGAGCATCCAGGTTCTGCTATTGGTTATTGACCGGAGACGTGTCTCGGTCATGTCTACATAGTTCTTGAACCCGTAGGGTCCGCACGCTTAACGTTCGATGATGATCGGTATTATGAGTTTATGTGTTTTGATGTACCGAAGGTTGTTTGGAGTCCTGGATAAGATCACGGACATGACGAGGAGTCTCTAAATGGTCGAGACATAAAGATTGATATATTGGAAGGTTATATTCGGACACCGGAAAGGTTCCGTGGGTCATCGGATAAATACCGAAGTACCGGGGAGTTACCGGAACCCTCGGGGGGTCAATGGGCCTTCATGGGCCTTAGTGGAAACATAGGGCAGCAAGGGAGCTGTAGGGCGCGCCCCCCTAGGCCCAAACCAAATTGGTTCAGGGCTTGGGGGGACCATGTTTACTTCTCCCCTCCTCCTCTTTCCTTCCCCTCCTTGTTGGACTAGGAAATGGGGAACCTACTCCTAGTAGGAGTAGGATTCCCCCTTGGGGCGCAACCTATGAGGCCGCCGGGCCCCTCCTTTATAGACGGGGGCAGGGAGCACCCTAGAACACACAAGTTGATTGCTTTTAGCCATGTGCGGTGCCCCCCTCCACCATAATCTACCTCGGTCATATCGTCGTAGTGCTTAGACGAAGCCCTGCACCGGTAGCATCATCATCACCATCATCACACCGTCGTGCTGACGAAGCTCTCCCTCGACACTCAGCTGGATCAAGAGTTCGTGGGACGGTACCGAGCTAAACATGTGCAGATCGCGAAGGTGTCGTACTTTCGGTGCTAGGATCAGTAGGATCATGAAGACGTTCGACTACATCAACCGCGTTGTCATAATGCTTCCTCTTACGGTCTATGAGGGTATATGGACAACACTCTTCCCTCTCGTGGCTATGCATCACCTAGATAGATCTCGCGTGTGCGTAGGATTTTTTTTGAAATTACTGCGTTCCCCAACAACCAGGTCATGCCTGGGGCCTCTGGCGTGCCTTGGTACCTAGTGGGCCCCCTTCCACCTTATGGCTTCCTGTTGAAGCTTCCAGGGTCTCTTATCACTAGAAAAAAACTCCATAAAGTTTCATGGCATTTGGACTTCCTTCGGTATTGATATTCTACAAAGTAAAAAACAAGCAAAAAATAGCAACTAGCAGTGGTCACTAGGTTAATAGGTTAGTCCCAAAAAATGTATATAAAGTTGCTAGTAAATGTATATAAAACATCCAAGATTGATAATATAAAGTTGCTTGTGAAAACATGTATTGGCTTTGATTTCATTAGTAAATGGGCCATTTCATGTGGAAACCAAATAAAGATAGGATATTTGCAATACTTTGCATTCATTAGTCATTAGTAGAAATACCAGAGCAAATATCTAGGGTTTTATGAAATATCTTGATTTAAGACTCAGGTTTGATGAGCATAAAAATAACACTCATCAACTCCAACAAGCTTAAACTTGATCATCCTCTAGCAGTATAGAGACAAATCCAAACCACAAGGAATTCACTTGTTTAAACCAAAATAATGAGAAGGTTTTGGTTCATTGATGATTGGTATGCCTAGATAGACCTCCACTTCTTGACATGAAAACTTAGCATAGTTGTAGCGGTGCATGGTTATTATGCAAGTGTTATAGAAGTAAAGATAATCAATACAACGTTCTTGCACAACTTGACAAACAGAGTAACACTTGATTCTATTTCTTCTAGTTAACACTTGCCTGTCGAGAATGCAGACAAGAGTGTTTATTTCTTGAGCAATGAAAACATATATTAGAGAATGAAAGGTATGTAAAGACAACATGATTCTAGAGTAACTCGTTGAACCACCCACGAGTGTCTCACCATCAAGGCTCTCAAGCACTTTATTTCAATCATTGCTTGCTCAAACTATTGTCATCTGGTGGCGGGATTATGCCAAAAATATGATCATGCATAAGGTTTCATAGTGGCTTAATTTTGGGTACTATGGACCAATATGTTGTCTCTTCGATCTCTTGCAATCAGTACCTCGTTATTATCACATACACACACATTCAAGAGATAGGTGAATAATACTTGATGTAGTGTTGCCACTATGTACGGTGACAAACTCATAGCCGTAATCCGAGTAGAAACTCTAGTGGATCATTCATTGGCCATCAGAGTTCTCAACATAACATCAAGAAAGGTCAGGAAGCCACATTTCCACACATGCATGTGCATAGAGTAGCAAGGCCATAGCACCAGCGAGAAGCCGAAGCGCCATGTAAAAATACAACACAGATCGTTGGCATAATCTTATTCACCTTTCAGCTAAGTTCCTTTGGACAATTTAATCGACAAGGGCCATTGATTCTATTAAAATTAACACTATGGGTTGTGTATCTCTAACATCATGTTCTCTACAATTTTTCTCAACACCCATGTCTTTTGAGACTTTCTCTTGTGCATGGTCATTCTTTGTTATTTAGAGTAAAGAGAATAAAGTCTTCTCTATTATTTTAGCTACTAGAACAAAACCTTTGTTTTAACTATCAAGACTTACTCCCACTTGAACACATCACACTTACTACTATTACATATATTCTAAGTAATCCAAGTGCAGAAGATGGGAATAGTAGGACATACCTTCACGGTCATGAATGTACACACTTCTCTTCCTTAAGCTTGCATTCCTCGCTATCCAGTGTAGATCGATTCCTCTGAAATAAAAATAAGAATGCAAAAGAAGTCCAAGGGCAAAAGAAAGAGCAAAATAAAAACTTATTGTTGTTTTTGATTTTTTGTTTGCATTCTTGTTTATATTTCAGAGAAGTTGATCTGCGTCGGATAATGAGGAATGCAATCTTAAGGAAGAGAAGTGTGTACATTCATGACCGTGAAGGTATGTCCTACGAATCTTGTCTTTTACAATTGGATTACTTAGAATAGATGTAGTAGTAGTAGTAGTAGTAGTAGTAGTAGTATGTGTGATGTGTGCTAGTGGGATAAGTCTTGATAATTAAAAAAAATGTTTTTTATAGTAGCTGAAATAATTTTGTAGCACCTTTTCTATTTAACCTAGATAACCAAGACTTGTCGTGTGACTATTTGTGAAATAAATTGATCTTAACAAAGAATAACCATGCACAAGAGAAATTCTTCAAAGACTTGGGTGTTGAGAAAATTCGTAGAGAAGATGATGTTAGAGATACTCAATCCCATATTGTTGATTTTAATAGACTCAATAAAACTTGTGGATTAAATTATCTGGAGGAACTTAGTTGAAGGGTGGATGTGATTATGCAAAAAATGTGTGTTGTATTTCTCACATGGTGCTTCAACTTTCTGCTAGTGCCATGGCCTTGCTGCTATATGAACATGTACATGTGTAAATGTGGCTTCGTCACCTTTCTTGATGTTATGCTGAGAACTTCACTCACCAATAAACGATCTACCTGAGTTTTGACTCGGATTTTGGCTATGAGTTTGTTACCGTACGTTGTGGCAACACTACATTGAATATTATTCGGCTTTCTTTTGACTGTGTGTGTATGTGGTAAATAACGGGTACTAACAACAAGTGCTCAAAAGAGAAAACATATTGGTCCATAGTAACGAAAAATTAAGCCACTATGAAACCTTATACATGATCACTTATTTGGCATAATCTCTTCACGTGACAATACAAGTTTTAGCAAACAATGTTTGAAAGTTAGTGCTTTAGTGCCTTGATGATGAGATACTCGTGGGTGTGTTAGCGAGTTACTCTAGAATCATGTTGTATTTACACACCTTTCACTCCCTAATTCATGTTTTCATTGCTCCAACAAAGAAAGAAAAACTCTTATGTGCATTCCCGACAAGCAAGTGTTAACTAAAGAAAATATAATTAAGTGCTACCACGTTATTTGATCTAGTTGAGCAAGAGCTTTGAGTTGATTATCTTTGCTTCACTAACACTTTCACAATAGCCATGTCACCGCTACAACTATACTAAGTTTTCAGGTCAAGAAGCGGAGGGTTGTCTAGGCATACCGATCGCAAGTGAACCAAAACCTTCTTGTTCTTTCGGTTTAAACAACTGGGTTCCTTATGATTCAGATTTCTCTCTATGTTGCTCGAGGACGATTAAGTTTAAGCTTGGGGGAGTTTATGAGTGTTATTTTTACACACCTCTAACATGAGTTTGAACTGAAATATTTCATTAAAACCAAGATATTATCTCCGATATTGCTAGTAATGACTAATGAATGGAAAGGAATCAAAATATCCTATCTTTATTTTTTTCCCTACAGCAAATAAGCTATTTATGGAAGAAATAAAGCAAGTACGTGGAAATGAGTAAAGTGGAGATAGAGGAGATAAAGTGGGAGGCACAGCAGAGGAGCCAGAGTAAACGGCGACATTCCATATGACCATCCCCACTCATATGGATGGTCGTATGGTATGCCAACCGAGGCGTCTGATCCACCTGAACAACCTTTATAAAAGGATCGACGCCAATTGAGCATAGAAGTAGCCGCCACATCGCCATCTTTGCAACAGTCGTCTTCATCAACCCTAGCCGCTGCCTTTTGTTATCTCCATAGCCACCACATTTATCACCGCCATAGTTCTCGGCCATCTAGTCACATTGGGTATCCACTCTAAGTCATATTATTAATCAATCCTCATGATGTGTTCTTCAATGAGTTCTTCGTGTGATCTAATCTCCATGTGCGAGTAGTTCAGTAAGGTCATGGGTTAAGGTAAGGCCTTGCAAGCCGATGTATTTGTTGAAGGGGTCATTGGAAGTAATTTGAATCAACGTCTCGTATGTGTAGTATAAAGTTGCTTCGTAGTTGTCTCTTGTCTCTCTTGTGTTCTTCATCCACTACAAAATTTGCCCTATTTTGCGACGTTTCGCTTGTGTCACGTATAACCGTTTTTTGTCACGTAAAATACCCCGGTGACATTTTCCAGCCGTCACCGAAGCACCATTATAAAAAAAATAAAATCTTGACGGTACCACTTCCTCCATCACGTAGGATAGCATTTTAGGCGACGAACCCAAAAATGTCATTGATAGACATTTTCAGTGGTGGCCCGGAATGTCACCAGTGATAGGCCAATATGTCACCTAAGGTAGTGATCGGTCTACGGGTTTGACCTGTTAAAGATTCTGGCAACTCGGGCCAGTAGTTGTTGGTGTGGTTGCTTCCATGTGGGTTCACCGTGGGTTTTATCATCGATGGTCCCGTTAGTAATAAGTTGGCATCAGTTTTGACCGATCAACGTGATACGACTCTGTCGTATCTACAATTTTTGATTGTTTCATGGCAATATTATACAACTTTCACATACTTTTGGCAACATTTTATATGATTTATTGGACTAACCTATTGACCCAGTGCCCAGTGCTAGTTCCTGTTTATTGCATGTTTTTTGTTTTGCAGAATACCCATATCAAACGAAGTCCAAACACGATAAAAATTTACAGAGAATTATTTTGGAATATATGTGATTTTTGGGACTTGGAATCAATGCAAACAGGGGCCCACACCCCCCAAGATACACCAGGGCGCGCCCCAGGGGCCAGGAACGCGGTGGTGGGTTGTGCTCACCTCGTACGTCAGTTGGGGCTCTACTCCGGGCACAAGGAAGCTTATATCTGGAAAAAATATGTTAAAATCTCAGTGCAATCGGAGTTACGGATCTCCGGGAATATAAGAAACGGTTTTCGGCCAGAAAACAGGAACGCGAAACAGAAGAGAACAGGGAGGGAGATCCAATCTCAGAGGGGCTCCTGCCCCTCCACCACCATAGAGGCCATGGACCAGAGGAGGAACTTTCCTCCCATCTAGGGGGGAGGCCAAGGAAGAAGAAGGAGGGGGATAGCTCCCCCTCTCTCCCGGTTGCACCGGAGAGCCGCCGAGGTAAGGATCGTGACAACGATCTACATCAACAATCTTGCTACCGTCAACACCAACTCTCTCCCTCTCTATGTAGCGGTGTAACCTCCATTCTTACTGCTGTAATCTCTACTTAAATATGGTGCTCAACTCCATATATTATTTCCTTATGATATTTGGCCATCCTATGATGTTTGAGTAGATATGTTTTGTCCTATGGGTTGATAGATGATCACAATTGATTTGAGTTGTATATTTTATTTTGGTGCTATCCTACGGTGCCCTCCATGTTGCACAAACGGAGGGATCCCCATTGAGGGTGTTGCAATACGTTTATGGTTCGCTTATGGTGGGTGGCGTGAGTGACAGAAGCACATACCCAAGTTGGGGGTCATTGCGTATGGGATAAAGAGGACTTGATACTTAATGATATGGTTGGGTTTCACGACCTTAATGATCTTTAGTAGTTGCAGATGCTTGCTAGAGTTCCAATCATAAGTGCATATGATCCAAGTAGAGAAAGTATGTTAACTCACGCCTCTCCCTCATATAAAATTGCAACAATGATCACCGGTTTAGTTATCAATCACCTACGGACAAATGACTTTCTTATTGACAAAAGCTATCTACTTTTATTACTTTGCAATTTATTCGTAGTTTTATTCTCGCAAGTACTCATAGTTTTATTCTTGCCAAATAGTTTCCTACTTCTTTTAGGTAAATCAAACGGTAAGTGTGCGTAGAGTTGTATCGGTGGTCGATAGAACTTGAGGGAATATTTGTTCTGCCTTTAGCTCCTCGTTGGGTTCGACACTCTTATTTATCGAAAAGGCTACAAATGATCCCCTACACTTGTGGGTTATCAAGACCTTTTTCTGACGCCGTTGCCGGGGAGCAATAGCATGGGGTGAATATTCTCGTGGTTTGCTTTATCACTAAGTAGTTTTTATTTTGTGCTCTTGTTTTCTATCTCTAGTTAAGGGTAGGAAATGCAAAATACCAAAAAAGTTGTACATACTAAACCAATGGTTGAAGAACCACCCAAAATCTATCATACTACTGAAAGCTTTCTATTTGGATCATCTTCGATCCATTTATGCTCATGCTGAAAACCCAACTAGCTTAGTTTAGGGAAAATCATTAGGTGGGCATGCTTGTTTTGTGCGACACCGTTTATCTGAAAAAGGGAAAATTTTACAACATAAAATTAATACTATGCAATGCTATGCTTGGAATTTATGTGAAATACATGATTTTACTTGTTGTTCTAAAGACGCTAAGAAACACCTTCCTTATCAATGTGAGTTTAGAGATAATGCAATTATATCTTCTTATGCTAAGGGTGTTTATAATTACTAGGATGTTGAAAAAATTGAAGAATTTGTTGCTTTTAAGGGTGCTTGTGAAATTGCTTCTTGAGACGTCTCCAACGTATCTATAATTTTTGATTGTTCCATGCTATTATATTATCTGTTTTGGATGTGAATGGGCTTATTTATACACTTCTATATTATTTTTGGGACTAACCTACTAACCCATGGCCCTGTGCAAATTGCTGTTTTTTTGCCTATTTCAGTGTTTTGCAGAAAAGGAATATCAAACGGAATCCAAACGGAATGTCACCTTCGGGAGAGTTATTTTTGGAGCAAACATGATCCAGGGGACTTGGAGTGGATGTCAAGAAATCAACAAGGAGGCCACGAGGCAAGGAGGCGCGCCTGCCCCCTGGGTGCGCCCCCACCCTCGTGGGCCCCTCGTAGCTCCACCAACCTACTTCTTCCTCCTATATATATAACCATATACCCCGAAAACATCCAGGAGCACCACGAAACCCTATTTCCACCGCCGCAACCTTCTGTACCCAAGAGATCCCATCTTGGGGCCTTTTCCGGAGCTCCGCCGGAGGGGGAATCAATCACGGAGGGCTTCTACATCAACACCATAGCCTCTCCGATGATGTGTGAGTAGTTTACCTCAGACCTTCGGGTCCATAGTTATTAGCTAGATGGCTTCCTCTCTCACTTTGGATCTCAATACAAAGTTCTCCACGATCTTCTTGGAGATCTATTCGATATAACTCTCTTTACGGTGTGTTTGTCGAGATCCGATGAATTGTGGGTGTATGATCAAATTTATCTATGAACAATATTTGATTCTTCTCTGAAATCTTTTATGTATGATTGGTTATCTTTGCAAGTCTCTTCGAATTATCAGTTTGGTTTGGCCTACTAGATTGATCTTTCTTGCAATGGGAGAAGTGCTTAGCTTTGGGTTCAACCTTGCAGTGTCCTTTCCCAGTGACAGCAGGGGCAGCAAGGCACATATTGTATTGTTGCCATCGAGGATAAAAATATGGGGTTTACACCATATTGCTTGAGTTTATCCCTCTACATCATGTCATCTTGCCTAATGTGTTACTCTGTTCTTATGAACTTAATACTCTAGATGCATGCTAGATAGCGGTCGATGTGTGGAGTAATAGTAGTAGATGCATAATCGTTTCGGTCTACTTGTCACGGATGTGATGCCTATATACATGATCATGCATAGATATTCTCATAATTATGCACTTTTCTATCAATTGCTCGACAGTAATTTGTTCACCCACCGTAATACTTATGCTATCTTGAGAGAAGCCACTAGTGAAACCTATACCCCCCGCGGGTCTATCGTTTATCATATAAGTTTCCAATCTATTTTATTTCGCAATCATTACTTTCAATCTATATCATAAAAATACCAAAAGTATTTATCTTGTTATTATTATTATTATTATTATTATTATCTCATCAGATCTCACTCTCGTAAGTGATAGTGAAGGGATTGACAACCCCTTTATCGCGTTGGTTGCGAGGTTCTTATTTGCTTATGTAGGTACGAGGGACTTGCGTGTAGTCTTCTACTGCATCGATACCTTGGTTCTCAAAAACTGAGGGAAATACTTACGCTACTTTGCTGCATCACCCTTTCCTCTTCAAGGGAAAACCAACGCAGTGCTCAAGATGTAGCACTTCTTTGATTGAAAAGTGTGATACTACTCTTTACGAATCTGAAAATTTTGTCATACTTAATTTTTTGAGAGCTTGGGACAGTGAGTGCACCCCCACTGACTTTATATTACAACCTCAACACACAGAATTACATGAATGAGGGATTAAGAGAGTCCTATACATCAAGGGTACAGGAAGAAGCAACACGGCAATCTAATGTTGTTTCTAAACAGAAGAAAACAACTAGATCGAAGCAACAAACTGCTCCACAAACGGCACCAAGGCCTCTTTGACTCTGTGTCTCATCATGCCAAAGTCACAGTGGAATCTTTGACGCCACCCATCCATTGTGGGGACGATCTGATGAGGACACCACAACCATCGACAAGTCTCCAACAATTATAGATCCAATCACAAGAAGTCGCGCCAAACAAATAAGTGACCAGGTGAACGCTAACTTAAGTTTACCTTGTAACCTTGATGACACAATTATGCTTTCATCTCCATTGTTGTTGGTTGAACTTAGGTATAACATGGAAGCAATCCAACAACCTATGAGCTCTTGAAGCAACTGCTTTGGAGGAACAAGTTTGGAGAAAACAAGTTTCAAGTGAAGCTGATGCTGTCAGTTTTTACCTCTGATGTTTTGGTGTGGCACACCCATATGATGGAGATACGGGGCCATAGGGGTACATCAACAGAAGCTACATCAAATTATCTTTCCAATGCAAAAAACCTCACATCATTTGGAGTTGTGAGTCAAAAATTCTAGTCATTCTCGTGGAAGGTGTCCACGCTGTTAAGACTTCACGAATTTCCGAGGAGCTCTGCAACAACTCCCAAAGTTGACTGCTTATTCACCCAAGGAAGCCATGAAAACCTGCTTACTTTTGAAACCATTTTCACACCTAGCTAAGGGGGGTTATCCCTACTATAAAACCCCATCTCCCCATCCTCTAGAGAACCTTTTGTCAAACCATTCAGCTACAAGCTTATGCGGCAAGACTGCTAGAGAGATCCAAGAGATCTTGCTACCTTTGCTCTTGTGAGTTCATTCGGATTCGCGAGAAGGAGCCTTTGGTTCCCCCTAGTTCGTGCTCTACGGTTCCGGCCGTTTTGTGTGGATTAGTCCCGGTTTGTGGTTCTGCGATTGTTCGGACAGCGGGTTGGAGTTCTTGTAGCTTCGGTCAGCCATCCCCAACGTATGGGTTGCATCCAACCTTGGCAGGTATAAAGCTAGTTATCCCGGCTTCTTGCAGCTAGTTATCCCTTCCGATTCGATCCTACGATGTGAAGATCGGGCCATCCTCGGGCGTGAACTCGTTCATCGGGTTCCCACCTATCATCTGGTATCAGAGCCTTCGTTGATACGGTAGGATCTGTTATCCAAGTTTATCTTGCTATCATCCCTTTATATCGAGTGTTTTTCATGCTATATTTTCTGTCCTAGAAGTCCAAAGCCCCACCAAAAATAAATCCAAGCCTTGTTGGTGCTGAGATCTTGTTGTTGCATACCTTGCATGTTCTTCATCTTTTATATCCGCACCAAGTTCATCTTCATAGTTGTTTTCAGATTTGGTTGTTGTGCTTTGGAAAAAGAGAAAAAAAAGTGGCAAAAAAATCAAAGAGAGAAAAAAAGGAGTGGCAAAAAAAGTCAAGAGAGAAAAAGAAAGTGTTGTGCAAGATCCAAAAGTTTCAACTTCGTAGAAAAAATTTCAGAAACTTGTGTGTTGTGTGTTTTCAATCTTGGTGCAAAGGTGCAGCAGATCTATCCCCATATTTTCTTGGTTTGCATCAACTTGATTTCAGCACAAGCCCCTTTTTGTTTACCCCACCGAGCTCCACCAAAAACCGAAGCTAGTTCTTTGATCCCTGTCTTTCAATCGCTTTAACACATCCGGGAGAAGCACAATCTGATGTGAACTCATAAGAACTTTGGTGAGTAAGAGGTGAGGTTGTGTGATTCCACAAAATTATCCTATTCCACTTTTGGCCTTACTAACATGGCAGGGTCTAGATCGAGTGTTCATGGAGAAAACCATGTGTCGGTGTACTAGAGTAGGGGTACCCTAGTATCCCGAACTTGTGCACGGGCACTCGCAGCGTCCCGCGGCAAAGCTTGCCGGGTGACTGCCAAGGTCCTCCGTGGTTCCTTTGGAGCCATTCAAGAACAAAGTATCCAAGTCAAAGAGACAAGACCCCGGCAAGAGGAGCTTGCCGGGAAGGCCAACCAAGGCATCTCAAGACCCCGGCAAGAGGAGCTTGCCGGGAAGGCCAACCAAGGCATCTCAAGGAGCTTGCCGCGACGCGCCACGCGTCCCGGCAAGGCCCGGTGAGCGACAAGCACCCGGACGCGACAAGACAACGACAGCGGCAAGGCGCTTGCCATGGTAAGCCACCTCCCTGGGCCCGCGCTCCAGCACATCCACCAACGTGTCGCTCTGGGGCCCTTCCAGGCGTACGTGGCGGGAGGCTGTGCAGCCAGCGGCATGCGGTGGCAAGCGGCGCTGACAAGATCACCATCGTGGCGAACGGTGGCGTCCCTGGCGGTCCCTTTTTGCACTGTTTAGGCGACACAGACGGGCATTTAGGACCCTTGTCCCCTGCCGTCAGGGTTAGGTATGATACACTATAGCAGGTAGCTGTACCTACCGCAGCACCTTTCCATTTTTACCCTTTGCCTCCGTTGCCACCTGTTGGTGACCCCTTGAGCATATAAAAGGAGGCCCGTGCGCAACGTAGAGGGGGGTTAGCTAGCTCAGATACACTCACGCTCGGTCTCGTTAGCTGCTGGTGTGTACTGTAGCACTCCGCGCTCCCGAGCAAGAAATCAATATAAACCACAAAGCAGGAGTAGGGTTTTACGCATCCGTGCGGCCCGAACCTGGGTAAACCGCTCGTGTGCTTTGCCTCGATCCGCTCTTTGCACGATCTCCGCCCCCGCCGAACCGAAAGGGACCCGGTCCGCCGGTCCCATAGGTGCCCGTGGATCAGTACCCCGGCATCTTTGGCGCGCTAGGTAGGGGGCGTCGAGGTTGTGTGAACCAGATCCGGCGTTCACGCGAGCTAGATCTTCATCATCTTCATCGACATGCCGCCGAAGAAGAAGACTTCGGAGGCGGCTGCTCCGTCCGCGCCGAGCCCACCACCGCCGGAGCAAACGGCTGATGGGGCAGGCGCCGGCGGAAGAACGGGCGTCGACGAGGGAGCTCATGGTGCTGCCAGGTCCAAGGACAAGGTTGCGCTGCCCATCGGCGGCGTAGCCGGCTCCCACAACGACCGGGCGCACTCCAAGACCTCGGCGTCCGTACATGCACCGCGCCCATCTCAGGAGGTGCGGGATCGGCAGCGTCATGGTACTCACGGTACCATGCGTTTGCTGGACCAAGATCGAGCTGGTGGATCTCGGGGCGCTCAAGACCAGCATGCACGCCAACATGCTGGCACGAGCAAGGCACGGTCGCTTGGACAGGACACTGCTCCTTCTAACATAGTTAGAAGTCCGAGCATATCCCGCTCCTCGCACCGTTCGCCACCACCAACCGCCACCGCAACAGAAGCTTTGGCGCGAGCTCAACTGCTCCTAGACTACCCTCCAACAGCAGACAAGATCGACGACTGGAGGGCTACCATTCAGGGTCTCATCGGCTTCGCCAACGGCGACACTCAACGGCAGCCGAGCACGTCGCAGCCGCAGCCGGTCAGCCAGGCACGAGCCGGTGGCGACAAGACCGGTGGGGGTGCAACCACTGTGCACTCTCCGCCCCGAAGGCCAAGATCGCCGACTCGCCGGATCCACCTCGACAGCGAGTCCACCGCGTCATCAGATCCGCGAGCTCGTCGCGATCAGCGCCAAGTCCTTCAAGAATGACAACAAGAAGACGCTCGTACTCACATCGAGCGCCGAAGAGAAGCGCGGCGTCAATCAGACCAGCGCGCTGGGCCCTCTGTCGACATGCATGCGTCAGGGGAACCAGGCGACTTGCCGTACGCGGTAGGTTGCCCTGCGTTCACTCGTGAGCTGCGGCAAGTCCAGTGGCCCAGCACGAAGAATTTCAAACCAGACGTACTAGAGAAGTACGACGGCAAGACGCATCCGTCGGAGTTCCTCAGCATCTACACCATCGCGGTGCAGGCTGCCGGGGGGCGGGACGACAAGATCCTTGCCAACTACTTCCCGCTGGTGCTCAAGCCCAACGTCAGGTCCTGGCTCATGCACTTGCCGGACAACTCCATATCCTCCTGGGCAGACCTATGCCATCAGTTTGTCGGCGCCTTTACAGGCGGCCACAAACCTCATGGCCAAGAGAGTGACCTTCATCTGCTCGCCCAGAAGGAAGGAGAGCCCCTGCGCAAGTACATTCAGAGGTTCAGCCGTGTATAGTACAACATCCCAGGCGTCCACCCCGCCGCGGTCATCAGCGCGTTCCATCAGAACGTGCGTAACCGCAGGATGCGGGAGGAGATGGCAATGTGCAGGATCAGAGACGTCAGTGAGCTGTATGCCCTGGCCGACAAGTGTGCACGCGCTGAGGAAGGAAGGAAACTCCCCGGAGAGAATACCGGAGCAGAAGG
Source organism: Triticum urartu (assembly GCF_003073215.2). Classification (NCBI taxonomy): domain Eukaryota; kingdom Viridiplantae; phylum Streptophyta; class Magnoliopsida; order Poales; family Poaceae; genus Triticum; species Triticum urartu. The sequence goes on along the minus strand of NC_053025.1, from coordinate 572,049,829 downwards.
ATCTGACAGCGAGGATGCTGCCCCGGCAAAGAAAAACCGGCAGCGGAACAGGAAGAAGAAAGGCAAAGAAGTGCTAGTCGTTGAGCAGTCCGGCAACGAGGGTGGCGCCAAGAAAGCCAAGGTTGGTAGCTCCGGCAAGGAGATTGCCGCATGCACCAACTGCTCTGCTGTGGCGGTCGCCGACAAGCAGGACGGCACCGACAAGCAGTACTGCAAGATTCACCGCACCAAGGGCCATGACCTCCAAAGCTGCAAGAAGGTCGAGCAGCTTGTCCAGCAGCAAAAAGCTGAGTACGAGCGACGCGACAAGGAGAAGGCCCAAGGGGGTGCTGGAGAATCCGGCAAGAAGCGCGCCGGCCGGGGAGGACGCCGCGGCAAGGCCAAGCAGCGGCAAGGAGACAGACCTCCCCGCGGCCGCGACAACGATGAAGACGACGACGACGACGAAGCCATGGATGATGTCGAGACCAGTGAGCAGGAGTTCCAGAAAGCCACAGAAGTCTTGTGCGTTGACGGCGGCGCTTCTCTGCATACTTTGCACCGCCAACTCAAGCAGTGGGCGCGGAAAGTCAATGCAGCAGAACCACCCATCGAGTCACGCAAGCTTCTGAAATGGTCCAGCACGCCTATCATCTTTGATATTGAGGACCACCCTGATCGCACAACTGCGGTCGGGTGCTTGCCGATGTTGGTTTCACCAACTATCCACAACCTCAAGGTCACTAAGATGTTAGTTGACGGCGGGGCCGGCTTGAACCTGATCTCCTCCGCTGTACTCCAGAAACTCCAGATCCCTGACAGCGAGCTTGAAGAAACCGACACATTCCAAGGAATCAACCCGGGAAGGAGCAAGCTGAAGGGGAAGGTCACGTTGCCAGTGACATTTGGCAGCGAGCTGAACTTCAGGACTGAGAGGGTCACTTTTGACGTTGCCGATATTCCATTACCTTACAATGGGATACTTGGCCGTCCAGCACTCGCCAAGTTCATGGCGGCCTCTCACTATGCATACAACATGCTGAAGATGCCAGGCCCAATAAGCGTCATCTCTATCCCTGGCGACAAGAAGGATGCTCTTATCTGCGCCGACAAGATCTACCGGGAAGGAGCAGCCGCAGCAGATCACAAGTCACTTGCCGCTGAAGCTCCCGGGGGGAAGAAGAAGACCAAGTCCGGCAAGAGTTCTGATGCCCACTCCGGCAAGCGCACCTCTTCGGAGTGCTGCGCTGCCGTCGAGGACGCAGCATCGAGCTCCACCGGCAAGTGTAAGAAGACAATGGCAGCTCCGCCAGACACGAAGAAGGTGTCCGCCAAGGAGGACGGCACTGGTGGTACCTTCACCATCAATGCCACTCTCGACCCGAAATAGGAAAGCGCGCTCATTGCTTTCCTGCGGGCGAATATCAACGTGTTTGCGTGGCAACCGTCTGACATCCCCGGTGTTCCCAGGAAAGTGATTGAGCACCACCTTGCCGTTTTTCCTCATGCGCGGCCCGTCAAGCAGAAGGTTAGGAAACAAGCAGTGGAGCGCCAAGAATTCATTGCAGAAGAGATCAAGAAGCTGGAAGCAGCAGGCCTTGTCAGAGGAGTGCTCCATCCTACGTGGTTGGCCAATCCTGTAGTCGTGCGCAAGGCAAACGGGAAATGGAGACTTTGTATCGATTTTACCGATGTTAACAAAGCTTGTCCCAAAGACCCATTTCCTTTGCCGCGCATTGACCAGATTGTTGACTCCACAGTCGGATGTGATTTGCTTTCATTTCTTGACGCATACTTAGGATATCATCAGATCTTCATGGCAGAAGAAGATGAGGAGAAGACCGCATTTATTACTCCATGTGGCACGTACTGTTTCATATGGATGCCTTTCGGATTAAAAAATGCTGGCTCAACATTTGCAAGGGTAGTCCATGTCGCTCTTGAGCCACAAATACACAGAAATGTGGAAGCCTACATGGATGACATAGTGGTCAAGAGCAAGGACAGAGCAACCCTGATTCAAGATTTAGACGAGACCTTTGCAAATTTGCACAAGATCAGCCTCAAGCTCAACCCAGAGAAGTGTGTGTTTGGAGTTCCCTCCGGCAAGCTTCTCGGGTTCTTCGTGTCTCAGCGGGGAATTGAAGCCAATCCCGACAAGATCAAGGCCATTGAGCAGATTGAAGCACCAAAGCACGTCAAGGATGTACAAAGACTTGCCGGTTGCGTGGCTGCTCTCAGCAGGTTTATCTCTAGGTCTGCTGAGCGCGCCCTGCCATTTTTCAAATTATTGAAAAAGGCAGGTCCAATGAAATGGACTCCGGAAGCGGAGGCTGCGCTGCAAGACTTGAAGAGATACCTGTCCTCCCCTCCAATACTTGTCGCACCTAAGCCACAAGAGAAGTTGCTGCTGTACATAGCGGCAACCAATCAAGTGGTTAGTGCTGCGTTAGTAGCAGAGAGGGAGGCAGATGACGAGCCCACAACCACAGCAAGCACATCCAGCGACAAGCAAGGGGCTTCCCCGACAAGCTCTGGTCCCGACAAAGATGGATCTGCGCAGATGCGCGAGGAAATATAGAAGAAAATGGTGCCGCGCCCAGTTTACTTTGTCAGCTCCCTTCTGCAGGGGGCTAGGTCAAGGTACTCTGGCGTGCAGAAATTGCTTTTCGGCCTTCTCATGGCCTCGAGAAAGCTGCGCCATTACTTCCAAGCACATGAGATCACAGTTGTCACTCGCTTTCCGCTGAAGAGGATACTGCAGAATCCAGAAGCGACAGGCAGGATTGTTGAGTGGGCACTAGAACTGTCAAGCTTTGGCCTTAAGTTTGAGAGTACTTCAACTATCCAAAGCAGAGCATTGGCAGAATTTATAGCAGAATGGACGCCAACACCAGATGAAGAAATTCCAGAAACGAGCATCCCCGTCAAGGAAGCAAGCAAAGAGTGGCTGATGTACTTTGATGGTGCCTTTTCGCTGCAAGGCGCCGGCGCTGGTGTGCTACTTGTCGCAGCCACCGGAGAGCACCTCAAGTACATAGTCCAGATGCACTTTCCCAAGGAGCAAGCAACAAACAATACCGTAGAGTATGAAGGCTTGCTTGCCGGTCTCAGGATCGCGGCAGACCTTGGGATCAAGAAGCTCATTGTCAGGGGTGACTCACAGCTTGTCGTCCGCCAAGTAAACAAGAACTATCAGAGTCCGTTGACGGAAGCTTACGTCGACGAAGTGAGAAAGCTAGAAGAGCACTTTGACGGCCTGCAGATGGAGCATGTTCCAAGAGCTCAGAACGCCATTGCCGATAGCCTGTCAAAGTGCGCCGCACTTAAGTTACCTGTGGAACCAGGGATCTTTGTGCTCAAGCTGACTCAATCGTCCGTAATGCCACCGACTGGACAGAGCAAGAAGAGGAAGTTGATTTCTGGTGACTATTTGCCGGTAGAGCTTCCCGAAGCCGCCGCCAAGAAGGTCCCCAAGATCAACGCCAAGAGCGCTGAGGAGCAGTCTGCTCCGGCAAGCCCTAGGGTTTGTTCCGTTGAAGCAGAAGCTCCCGGCAAGTTTTGCTCCGGCAAGCTTGCCGGGGAACGTCAAGCTCCGGCAGAGCCGCAGGTTCTCGCCGAAGAAGCGGACGTTCCCGCAGCAACAGATTTGCCTTGCGCTGTGGAGCAATCTGCTCCGGCAAACCCTAGGGTTTGTTCCGTCGAAGCAGAAGCTCCCGACAAGTTTTGCTCCGGCAAACTTGCCGGGGAACGTCAAGCTCCGGCTGAGCCGCAGGTTCTCGCCGTGGAAGCGGATGTTCCCGCAGCAGCAAATTTGCCTTTAGTCCTTGTTGTCGAGCCACAAGCTCCAGCATGGGCACAGCAGATTGTCCGTTACCTTCAGACAGGAGAACTTCCCAAAGAGCAAGAAGAAGCGGAAAGAGTAGCCCGACAGTCAAGTATGTACCACTTGTCGACAAGACACTGTACAGAAGAAGACTCAACGGTGTGAAATTGAAGTGTATTCACCGGGAAGACGGACAAAAGCTGTTGGCAGAGATACATGGAGGCATATGTGGTCACCACATTGGCGCAAGAGCACTTGTCGGCAAAGCATTCCGGCAAGGTTTCTTTTGGCCGACAGCCCTCCAGGATGCAACTGCACAAGTAACCAAGTGTGAAGCGTGCCAGTTCCATTCCAAGCAGATACACCAACCAGCTCAAGCTCTCCAGACGATCCCTTTATCCTGGCCATTTTCGGTCTGGGGGCTCGACATCCTCGGCCCCTTTCCCCGAGCAGTCGGGGGCTTTGAGTACTTGTACGTAGCAATCGACAAGTTCACAAAGTGGCCGGAAGTGGAACCAGTGAGGAAGGTGACAGCACAGTCAGCAGTCAAGTTCTTCAGGTCGATTGTTTGCCGCTTCGGGATCCCTAACAGGATAATCACCGATAACGGTACACAATTTACGAGCCGCACCTTCATGCAGTACGTCCAAGACCTTGGCACCAAGGTCTGCTTCGCTTCTGTTGCTCACCCGAGAAGCAACGGTCAAGCGGAGAGGGCAAATGCTGAAGTGCTGCGCGGGCTCAAGACCAGGACTTTCGACAGGCTGCACAAGTGCGGAAAAAACTGGATCGAGGAGCTGCCGGTGGTTCTTTGGTCGATCAGGACGACGCCAAATCGAGCCACTGGCCAGACACCTTTCGCTCTACTCTATGGAGCAGAGGCAGTTATCCCCAGGGAACTCGTATACAGGTCACCTCGAGTGCTCGCTTATGATGAGCTTGAGCAAGAGCAGCTGCGACAAGATGATGTGCTGCTCCTTGAGGAAGACCGTCTTCAGGCTGCTGTGCGAGCTGCTCGCTACCAGCAAGCTTTGCACCGCTACCATAGCTGCAAAGTTAACGCCAGAAGTCTCGAGGAAGGCGACCTTGTTCTTCGGCGTGTTTAGTCCGCCAAGAATTCCAACAAGTTGACGCCGAAGTGGGAAGGCTCTTACCGGGTGAAACGAGTCACTAGGCCTGGCGCTGTCCGCCTTGAGACTGAAGATTGCATTCCGGTGAGCAACTCCTGGAACATTGAGCATCTTCGTAAGTTTTACCCGTAAGGCGCGGTTGCCGGAACCTGTTCCGGCAACCACCTTTTGTACAAGTCTTGCCGCTGTTGCATGTAATCCTTTGTACAAAGCCGGGCGTAGACCCCGAGCATAAGTAAAGCTCATGTGCTCCGCACATTTTGTCAATTTCATGCTTTCTACTTTTTCGCATATATGATCTGACACTTTGTGCAGCACCCACTCCATGATAAGCAATAACGAGCCGTAAGGCTCCGTATCTTCATTTTCTCTTCTTTCTTTTTTCTCAAGGAAAGAAAGGTTCCCTCGCCCACAAGTTTGCCGGGGGGGAAAGAAGAAGATAATGGTATGGACCAGGCATCGTTGAAGAAAGTTTCGCCTTGCCGGGAAGCAAACAACAGAAAAGCTAAGTTGCCAAAGTTTGAGCAATCAGATTTTTTAAAATTTTAAGTTATCTGCCTTGAACGACCGCACTTTGTATGGAAAACCTGTGTGCGGAGGAACCAACTCGTAGCTAGTTGTGCCCTTACTTTGTTTGGAGTCCGCTCAACAACTTAAGTGAGTTGCAACTAGTTGCGACAAGGTTTTTTGTCGATAGCGGCACCGCCAGCAGGCTGCTAACGTCCTGCACTCAGCGCTCGCGGCTCAGGTGCTTGCACCGGCAAGTTCCCTAAAAGCGTAGGGCAAAAACATACAAAGGGAGGAATCAAGTAAAGGGAATAACATCGCAATCATTACCCAAAATAAAGTTATATTACAAAGATAGCTTGTCGTGGCTCTAATAGATTGTTTTCATAACATGACAAACAGCGACAAGAAAAGAAGAAATGGGCGGCCTAGTCTACACGATCGCCTTCGATCCTCTTGATCCCGCTCACCTTGTCCACAATGGGTGCGACAAGGGTCTTGAGCGCCTCCAGATCGGCATCCGGCGGCAGGGTCTTGAGGACGTTGGTGAAGTTGAGGCCCGGATTGCGGAAGGCCACCTTCATCAACACTTTCTGAAGAGCTCCCGCGCAGATCTTGCGCGACTCGTCGGCCAGCTGCTTTGGGATCCTCTCCCGGAGTCGCTGAAGGGCCGTCGTCACGCCCTTGAAGAACAGGACGAGCTTGGCGCTGGGTTGGAGGTTGTCGTCGGAAGGATACGCGAGATCTTCCATCCCCAGCTGCGCCAACTCCCTGTCAATGTCTGTGGCGGCATTCACAAGACTTTCTGTCCAGTGCTCCATAGTCTCCCTGAAGGCGTTTTGGGTGGCGGCAACACTTTCTAGCAGCGCCTTGTCGGCCTTGATTTCCTCCTTCAAGGCCGCCTCCTGCTTCTTGGCGCCGTCCAGCGTCTTGGTCAAAGCGGACAGCTTCAACACAAGATCTGCATTATAGTTCTTGGCGGCGCTGAGCTCCTTGCACTTCTCGGAGAGATCCGCCTCCAGCCGCGCCACCTTCGTCTTCAACTCCTCCTTGGCGGCCTCGGCGGCGGCGGCGTCCTCTGCTTGTTTGAGGGCTCCACCGAGTTTTTCCTCGCACGCGGCAAGCTCCTCCTCGTGGGCGTCGAGATTGACCTTCCGCTGCGCCAGCTCGCCCTCCTCCGTGGCTAGCTTCACAGCGGCAAGTCGCTGCCGCTCTTCGACTTCAGCCTTCTCGAGGAGGAAGGCCTTCTGCGCTTCAGCGAGCTGCTCCCGCTCCTCCGCCAGGGACCGGAGGGCTTCCCGGTGGAAACCCCTGAGCTCTTCTGCGCGCTTTTCGATGTCTGCTCCCGCCTTCGCGACAAGCGCCTCGCGGGACTCCAGCTTGGCTTGTCGCGCGCGGTAGAGCGACAGCAACTTCCGCAGCAGCCGCTCCTCCTCAGGCTCGTTGCTGCTGCTGCTCGGCGCGTCAACCAGCGTCAGCCCAGCGGAGGCGAGCACTTCTCCGTCGAAGATCTCCCCCTCGACTGGCGCCCTGGAGCTTGACGCCCAGGGGAGGTTGATGAAGACGCCTTCGCCGGCCTTCAAGTAGACGCCTGGCTGGGGCTCTTCGGAGCCTGGCGCTGCGGCAGTGGCGGACGGGTCGGCGGTCGGTGTAGCGCCTGGCGCTCCTACGGCCTCAGGGCCGTCAGTGCGATCACCAGACCCCTCGCCAGTTGCTGCGGCGGCAGCCTTGGCGGCCTCTGCGCCGGCGGCATCGCCACCACCAGCCGCTTCGTCGACGGCGACCTCGGTCTCCATCTGCTCCGCAGCGGATGGGTCTGACAGCCGGAAAAGGGGAAGAGTCAAGCAAAAATCCAACAAAAAGAAGATCAAAAGAAGAAGAACCTCAGGGAAATTTTGAAGCAAGAGGAGTACCTGTGCCGGGTTCTGCAGTCATGGTCTCCGCCGTCGGGGGGCCGCTGGTGCTGTCCCTTGCCGGAGAACCCTCCCTTGCCGGAGAATTCTCCCTTGTCGGGGGATTCTCCCTTGGCTCCTGGTGGGGCTGCTCGGCTCCTACACAAATCAACAAGCAGATATCAGCAAAGACAAGTACCCATGCGCGCCTCGCAGCGGAAAGTAAATCATACACTTACGCTGGGGGCTGCTCTGGAGAAAAGTCGCCGGATCCGGCAAGGTTGTCTCGGGCGCGCCACCTGCTGTCGTAGTGGGCTCGTCCTTGATGACGATCACCGGGACCTTGGCCCTCTTTGCTGCTCTCTGGGCCAGAGTCCTAAAGAGGAACAAGTTCAGAGAAAAGCAAGTGAGAAACAAGACAAATAGCAAGGATTGAAGAACTGCAAGTACAGCAAGAGAAGCTTACTCTTCTTCTTCTTCCTCGTCGGAGCTGAACGCGGACAAGTCGAAGTCCGGCGCGCGCCCGGCGCGCGGAGGCGGAGGGGTAGCTTCCCTTGGTCGCTTGGCGGGAGCAGTGGCGGTGGTCTGAGACGACCCCGCTCCGGCTGCCGGCGCGGTGTGAGCAGCGACAGGAACTGAAGCGGTGGTCCGGCTAGACTCCACTCCAGTTGCCGTCGCAGCATGAGGCGCTCCCGCGGCAACGGTGTTTGCCGCGGTGGAGCGTGTCACGCGGCGTGGCGACTGTTGACCCGCTTGCCCCTTCGCCACGTCACCGGCCTTGCGGAGACGCCTTCTTGGTGGGGATGGAGGCTTTGCTTGCGGCGAGCTGCCCGAAGATGAGGAGGAAGAGGAGTTGATTTCCAACGAGCCGCTCGTGTCCTTGGCGGGCTCGCTCGGCTCAGCATCACGCCCGGCAAGCTCCTTCTTTCCGGCGGACTCCCCTCGCTCGGCACGGCTTGCCGCCTCTGCTGCATCTGCCTTCTCCACGGTGAATCCAAATTCGCCCACGGCTGCGGCTGCCGCTGCCTCTTCCAGCCTAGTGGCAATGAGCGCCATCTCTGCATCGGTGGTGTCGCAGGTGAGGCCATCCTTCTCGTCGGAGCGGATCGGCACTTCCACCAAGTCATCGAAGAACTTCTGCACGACGTCGTCTGTAGGATCCTGCCAAGTTGGCACAATTCCATGCGAGTCGCACTCCGGCATCATCGCACGGATGCGGTTGAGCGCGGAATTGTTGCACAACGGAACAACACCCCCCGGCAACCTAAAGACGTCGGGATGTTGGGGGTCATACTTGAAAAGCTCCTGAAGCATCGTGTTGAGCTCCAGGACTGTGAAGTTGAAGTTGAGGCCCGGCCGCAGCCTCATGATGTCTGCCGCATTCTTGAACTCCCAAGTGGGCCTCCCCCGTTCCTGCAGGGGGGCGATGCGGCGGCGAAGAAAGTCTGCGCCAATAGCGCCTACAGTAAGCCCGGCAAGCCTGAGACGCAGGATCCTGGTGACAGCAATCTTCAGCCTGTCGTCTTCCGGGGCCACGTCACTCCAATCGCTGCCGCGTGCTACTGGGGTTCGGCGCCGGGTGGTGAATGGCTGCGGGTTCTCCTCGTCAATCCAGCACCAGTCTACTCTCCACTCCTCCCACTTGCCGCAGAATTCTCCCTCCAGATACGTTTCCTTCTTGCCGGCCCTTGAGATCCAGGCGATTCCGCCGGATAGAGGCTCTCCTCTCTCTACTCGGTGTATGAAGAAGTGGCGAAAGAGGGCTACATTGGGGTGGACTCCGACAAAGTTTTCGCAGAGATGTGCGAAAACTGCCATGGTCAGAACGGCATTGGGGGTGAAGTCAAGGAGGTGGAATCCGTAGGTATTCATGATGTCGTAGAAGAATTCAGAGAAAGGCGGGCAGAGCCCGCAGTGGAAGAACAATGCGAAGAAAGGGTATCCGTTTGGGGCCTTCTTCCAAGCGGCAGCGGGGAATACCTTCGTGCGCGGATGCGCGCGCGTCTCCGTCGACCAGAAGAGGTAGTAGTTCTCCCTCAGCTCCTTCGCGGCAAGCTTGGGGGGGAAGACGGCCCGCTCCTTCCGCAGCGCCGCAAGCCGCTGCGCCTCGGTCGACTTCACGACCTTCCCCTTGTTGGCTTTTGGAGCCATGGCGGAAGTAGTGGAGGAGGTCGACGGCGTTGGTGGTGCTGGTTGCGATGGGGGGCGGAGCGCTGCTCTCTCTCTCTCAGCCTTGGGAAGATGAGGGAGCGGCGGAGATTTCTGAGATTGGAGCAGCAACCGGCAAATGGGCGAACTACCCCTGTTTCCCCTGCTTATAAAGAGGGAGGGGGCGGACGTTCCGCATTTCCGAATAAAGAAACCACCCACGATCTCTCCCACGACGCCGCATTCAACGCGTGCCGTTCGTGGAGGGCGCGGTGGATACGGAGAAGAATACGGCATAACCTAGGCCGCGCGTGCCCGTGCCCTGTTTTGGGCCTGGCCCAACAGCGCTCGACACCGTGTATGGCCCAGGCCCGGGGGCTCCTGTCGGTGTACTAGAGTAGGGGTACCATAGTATCCCGAACTTGTGCACGAGCAGTCGCAGCGTCCCGCGGCAATGCTTGCCGGGTGACCGCCAAGGTCCTCCGTGGTTCCTTTGGAGCCATTCAAGAACAAAGTATCCAAGTCAAAGAGACAAGACCCCGGCAAGAGGAGCTTGCCGGGAAGGCCAACCAAGGCACCTCAAGACCCCGGCAAGAGGAGCTTGCCGGGAAGGCCAACCAAGGCATCTCAAGGAGCTTGCCGCGACGCGCCACGCGTCCCGGCAAGGCCCGGTGAGCGACAAGCTCCCGGACGCGACAAGACAACGACAGCGGCAAGGTGCTTGCCGCGGCAAGCCACCTCTCTGGGCCCGCGCTCCAGCACATCCACCAACATGTCGCTCTGGGGCCCTTCCAGGCGTACGTGGCAGGAGGCTGTGCAGCCAGCGGCGTGCGATGGCAAGCGGCGCTGACAAGATCGCCATCGTGGCGAACGGTGGCGTCCCTGGCGGTCCCTTTTTGCACTGTTTAGGTGACACAGACGGGCATTTAAGACCCTTGTCCCCTGCCGTCAGGGTTAGGTATGATACACTGTAGCAGGTAGCTGTACCTACCGCAACACCTTTCCATTTTTACCCTTTGCCTCCGTTGCCACCTGTTGGTGACCCCTTGAGCATATAAAAGGAGGCCCATGCGCAACGTAGAGGGGGGTTAGCTAGCTCAAATACACTCACGCTCGGTCTCGTTAGCTGCTGGAGTGTACTGTAGCACTCCGCGCTCCCGAGCAAGAAATCAATACAAACCACAAAGCAGGAGTAGGGTTTTACGCATCCGTGCGGCCCAAACCTGGGTAAACCGCTCGTGTGCTTCGCCTCGATCCGCTCTTTGCACGATCTCCGCCCCCGCCGAACCGAAAGGGACCCGGTCCGCCGGTCCCATAGGTGCCCGTGGATCAGTACCCCGGCACCATGGGGAAGAAGATGCCCCGGTCACACGTGCCGAGCTGCAACGATTCGAGAACAACTTACTCCAAGCCATGGAAAGGATGCTTCACGAGCGTCCTCTAGCAGGTGGTGATAGGGTTCGACACCGACAACACCCTATTGATCCACTTGAGGAAGTTGGTGATGAGAATTCTGTGCATGCAGCTGTTGACGGTGACTTGGAGGATGATAACAACAGCCATGGTGGACATGTGGCTGCTGCTCGTGGGCGTGGTGCTGCTGCTCATGGAGGGCAGCGAGGAGGACAACTTCGAGGGCGAGGCCATGGTCCTCGTGGGCACTACTATGACCCTCATGAGCATGTTCCTCGTGGTCATGGAGATGATTTTGATGATTATGATGGTGTCCCATACCGTCGTGCTGCTGAAGATGGGCGTCGTGCAGAATGTCATGATTGAGATGACATGGCAAGAATCAAGTTGCACGTCCCCATGTTCACAGGAAAGGAAGACCCCGATGCATATTTTGATTGGGAAGAGCAGTGTGACTAGATTTTTCGTATCCATAACCTTGCTGATCCAAAGAGAATCAACCTTGCTTGTGTTGAGTTTTCTGGTTACGCACTCACTTGGTGGAACCAACTCCAAGAAAATCAGCTGTTGCTAGGCCGTGACCACATTGACACTTGGGAAGAGATGAAACAAGCCATGAGGCGAAGGTTTGTTCCTTCGCAATATCAAAGAGATCTCCGAAATAGATTGCAGCGCCTCAGCCAAGGTATGCGCACGGTGGATGAGTACTACAAAGAGATGGAATTGTTGCTGGTTCATGCTCGTATTCATGAAGATGAGGAGTCAAAGATGACAAGATTTCTGCATGGTCTCAACAATGAAATTTCAGATTTTGTGGAGATGTTTCCCTATAACACTCTACAAGATATTTTGGTGCAAGCAAAACGCACGGAGAGGAAGGTGCAGCGGGGTGGTCATGGACGGATATCTCATAGCCGCACCACCACACCATGGCAAAGGTTGCAGCCAAGTGCCTCTCATGGTGGTTCTCAGTTTCAGCATACTTCACACCCTACCACCACCCGACGAACAGCGGCTTCATCGGCATCATCACCGTCTCCTAGGAATGTTGACAAGCGTGCTCCTTCTGCTGCTGGAAGTACTTCTAACCCCACGGCTATACCATCATCTCGAAGCCGAGATATTGAGTGTTGGAAGTGCAAAGGGCATGGTCACATTTCTTCTGAATGTCAAAACAAGAGAGTTCTCTTTGTGAATGAACAACTTGAATGGGAATCTGAGAGTGAGCATGGAGACAATGGAGCATTGGGTGATCATGAGGATGAAGAGGGCGAGAAGAGTGGTTGTGATATTCAGGCCGACATGGGAGATTGCTTTGTTTCTCGTCGTGTGCTTAGTGTTAATGCAGCTAGAGAAGAGAAAGGGCAGCGACATAATATTTTTCACACTCGTGGCACCATCAAGGACAAGGTTTGCAAAATTATTGTTGACAATGGCAGTTGCAACAACATTGCAAGTTCAGATTTGGTAGAGAAGTTGGGACTGAAACAAAGAAGGCACCCAAGTCCATATAAGATGCAATGGCTCAATGATTGTGGTACACTTCGAGTAAGCAACATTGTCACCGTTCAGTTTTTCATTGGAAAGTACCGAGATCAAGTGGAATGTGACGTGGTGCCAATGCAAGCATGCCAATTGCTGTTGGGAAGACCTTGGTTGTATGATCATGATGTGCAAATCAGTGGCCGTACTAATCGTCTATCATTCCAATACGAGGGAGAGCGCATATCTTTGCTCCCTTTGACACCCGAAGAAATATTGATGGATGATCTGAAAAAGAAAGAGAGAGTGAGCGAGAAACACTTGAGTGACATCCACCAACATAGTGAGCGACAGAATCCAAAGCCAAGTAAAACCCCACAGCTTAAATTGTCCAAGACATGGGAAAAACAGGGATTAGTTATGATGGCTAGGAAAAGGGACATGAGAGAGTTGAGAGAACCCAGTTCCGTGTTCTTTGTACTTTTGTACAAGGACAATTTTCTTTCTACTAATGAATTAACCTCCACCACTCCTAGTGTTGTTGTTGAAATGTTGAAGGGGTATGAAGATGTGTTCCCCAAGTAGATACCACTAGGGCTGCCACCACAAAGAGGCATTGAGCACCAAATTGATTTGGTACCAGGAGCCCCATTGCCGAACCGACCACCATACCACACAAACCCGGAGGAAACCAAGGAGATTCAATGACAAGTTGAAGGCCTACTAAACAAAGGTTATGTAAGGGAAAGTCTCTCTCCTTGTGCTGTACCCGTTCTTTTAGTACCAAAGAAAGATAGATCTTCCCGAATGTGTTGTGATTGTAGGCCTATTAACAACATCACCGTGAGGTATAGGCACCCAATACCTAGGCTTGATGATATGCTTGATGAACTTAGTGGTGCCACCATCTTTTCTAAAATTGACTTGCGAAGTGGCTACCACCAAATAAGAATGAGAGAGGGTGATGAATGGAAAACTGCTTTCAAAACAAAATCTGGTTTGTATGAGTGGTTAGTTATGCCATTTGGATTGACAAATGCACCTAGTACCTTCATGATATTGATGAATCATGTGCTTAGAATGTTCATTGGCAAGTTTGTGGTTGTTTACTTTGATGACATCCTGATTTATAGCAAAACTTTGGATGAACATGTTGAACACATTCGGTGTGTGCTTGCTGTTCTAAGAGAGGATAAATTATATGCTAACAAGGAGAAGTGCACATTTTTCATAGAAAAAGTTGTGTTTCTTGGCTTTGTTGTTTCAGGTCAAGGTGTGGAGGTAGATGAGGAGAAGGTCAAGGCCATCCGTGAGTGGATGCCTCCACAAAATGTAAGCCAAGTATGAAGCTTTCTTGGCCTTGCTGGTTTCTACCGTCGGTTTGTGAAGGACTTCAGCACCATTGCTGCCCCAATGAATGAGCTAACCAAGAAAGACGTTCCCTTCAAGTGGGCAAATGCACAAGAGAAGGCCTTCCAAGAGCTGAAAGAAAAATTGACATCTACACCATTGCTTGCACTACCCAACTTTGGTAAGACTTTTGAGATTGAATGTGATGCAAGTGGTGTGGGTATTGGAGGCGTGCTAATGCAAGAAGGTAGGCCTATTGCATATTTTAGTGAGAAGCTAAGTGGTCCAACTCTAAATTATTCAGTTTATGACAAAGAATTATATGCACTTGTGAGATCTTTAGAGACATGGCAACATTATTTGTGGCCTAAAGAGTTTGTGATACATTCCAACCATGAATATTTAAAGCACCTTAGGGGTCAACAAAAACTGAACCGTAGACATGCAAAATGGAGTGAATTCATAGAATCTTTTCCCTATATTGTCAAGTACAAGAAAGGAAAAGATAATGTTGTTGCCGATGCTTTGTCTAGATGCCATATTTTACTCTCACAACTTGATACTAAAATTCTTGGGCTGCAAAGCATCAAAGAATTGTATGCCAATTACCCATATTTTGCTGAACCACACTCAAAGTGTAGTGAGGGGAAAGGTTGGGAAAAGTTTCACTTGCATGATGGGTTCTTGTTTCGAGCTAACAAATTGTGCATCCCAGATTGCTCTGTTCGTTTGTTGCTTTTGCAAGAGGCTCATGCTGGTGGTCTCATGGGACATTTTGGAGCAAAGAAAACTGAGAGTGTGCTGATTGACCATTTCTTTTGGCCAAGGATGAGGCGTGATGTTGAGCGCTACATACTACGTTGTGAGATTTGCCGCAAAGCTAAGTCACGTTTAAACCCTCATGGACTTTATACGCCCTTATCCATTCCTAGTACACCTTGGGAAGAAATTTCTATGGATTTTGTTCTTGGATTACCACGCAGTAAGAGGGGGAGTGATTCAGTTTTTGTGGTGGTTGATAGGTTTAGCAAGATGGCTCATTTTATCCCGTGTCATAAGAGCGATGATGCTTCACACATTGCTGATTTGTTTTTCAGGGAAATCATGCGGCTACATGGAGTACGACACACTATTGTTTCAGATCGTGACACCAAGTTTCTGAGCTATTTTTGGAAAACGTTGTGGGCAAAGCTAGGGACAAAGCTTCTCTTTTCCACTACATGTCACCCACAAACGGATGGACAAACTGAAGTTATCAATCGCACGCTATCCATGATGCTGAGAGCAGTTTTAAAGAAAAAATTGAAGATGTGGGAAGAATGTCTCCCCCACGTGGAGTTTGCATACAACAGGGCAGTACATTCGACCACTAAATTTTGTCCTTTTGAAATTGTTTATGGTTTCAAACCTGCTGCTCCCATAGATCTTTTGCCTTTACCATTGCAGGAGCGAACCAATCTTGATGCAAGCAAGCATGCTGACTTCGTGAAGAAAATTCATGAGAAGACCAAGGAAAATATTGAGAAGATGACTAAACAATATGCAAAACGAGCAAACAAGGGAAGACAGAAGGTGTTGTTTGAAGAAGGTGATCTTGTGTGGGTACACCTGCGGAAGGATCGTTTCCCAGATCAACGCAAATGCAAGTTGCAGCCACGTGGAGATGGTCCATTCAAAGTTCTTGCGAAGATCAATGACAATGCCTACAAGATTGACCTTCCGATGGATTATGGTGTTAGTCCATCTTTCAATGTGTCCGACCTATCTCCATACTTTGGACCATAAGAGTCGAGGACGACTCCTCTTCAAGAGGGGGAGGATGATGAGGGCACCACAACCACCGACAAGTCTCCAACAATTATAGGTCCAATCACAAGAAGTCGCGCCAAACAAATAAGTGAACAGGTGAACGCTAACTTAAGTTTACCTTGTAACCTTGATGACACAACTATGCTTTCATCTCCATTGTTGTTGGTTGAACTTAGGTATAACATGGAAGCAATCCAACAACCTATGAGCTCTTGAAGCAACCGCTTTGGAGGAACAAGTTTGGAGAAAACAAGTTTCAAGTGAAGCTGATGCTGTCAGTTTTTACCTCTGATGTTTTGGTGCGGCACACCCATATTATGGAGAGACGGGGCCATAGGGGTACATCAACAGAAGCTACATCAAATTATCTTTCCAATGCAAAAAACCTCACATCATTTGGAGTTGTGAGTCAAAATTTCTAGTCATTCTCGTGGAAGGTGTCCAGACTGTTAAGACTTCGCGAATTTCCGAGGAGCTCTGCAACAACTCCCAAACTTGACTGCTTATTCACCCAAGGAAGCCATGCAAACCTGCTTACTTTTGAAACCATTTTCACACCTATCTAAGGGGGGTTGTCCCTGCTATAAAACCCCATCTCCCCCATCCTCTAGAGAACCTTTTGTCAAACCATTCAGCTACAAGCTTATGCAGCAAGACTGCTAGAGAGATCCGAGAGATCTTGCTACCTTTGCTCTTGTGAGTTCATTCGGATTCGTGAGAAGGAGCCTCTAGTTCCCCCTAGTTTGTGCTCTACGGTTCCGGCCGTTTTGTGTGGATTAGTACCGGTTTGTGGTTCTGTGATTGTTCGGACAGCGGGTTGGAGTTCTTGTAGCTTCGGTCAGCCATCCCCAACGTACGGGTTGCATCCAACCTTGGCAGGTATAAAGCTAGTTATCCCGGCTGCTTGCAGCTAGTTATCCCTTCCGATTCGATCCTACGACGTGAAGATCGGGCCATCCTCGGGCGTGAACTCGTTCATCGGGTTCCCACCTATCACGATCCCTCTAAAGTGTTTATTGTTTCATTCCTTCCAAATGCTCCAGGCTGCTATGATGAAAATGTCCATGAACATGGGCCTGGCCCACGCGCCCTTCGCCACATGCATGAGCTGCAATCTGTTACCACCCGCAGGCCACGTGATCCCCAACTTCCCCCAACACGCTTTGCTTAATTCACATTGAAAAAATAGGTGCTCAACTGTTTCCTCCGAGGGGAGGGTGATGGCATAATAATCAAGCACAATTATTGTCCCTTAGTTTCATATTCTTCCTCCTCAGCAACCCCTGTGTGTTTAGTATGTCTGCTAGAAGCAACCAAGCAAAAAACCTTCCATTTGTTGGTGCACTTGGTTTTCCAGATCCACTCAAAGGCTTTGTCCGCCACTCCATCATGAAAACAGTGCAGGTAAAACTTGCTGGAGGCGAACCCCTCTAATCCACAGACACATTTCTAGACGTCATTCGTCTCCGTCAGTTCCATCATAGTGAAGCTGTTTTGGAGGTCCTCGAGCTCACCCCTGGCCTGGACTGAGAGCGGCAAATGGAATTTTCGGCCAAGCGTAGGCGCGGTCAACAACTTCTGTACCGAAATGTCTTCATTTTTGGAGAACGAGAACAATCGGGGGTGGCTATCGGCAAGCACATCTTCATGCCATGCGTCCTTCCAAAATAGCAGTGTGATCCTGTCCCCCACCTCGATAGATGGCATACCTCTGTAGATTGGTGCAAGGTTCTTGATGTCTCGCCACCAAAATGAACCACACGGGTCAGATGCATGAGGCACTAGTTCATCGTAATACGCGCTCCAAATCAGCTTCACCCAGGGCAGATCCATGTGGTTGTAGAATTTATGCAGCTGTTTAAGGAGCAAAGCTTGGTTTTGAACCCTCAGATCGAGTATCCCAAGCCCCCCTTTATTTTTGGGGCGGCAAACCATTTCCCAAGCTGCCATCGACACCGCTTTCATGTCATCGTTCGTGCTCTTAGCCCAGAGGCAGTACCATCTAAGCTTGTCCAGATGATCGAGGATCTTTGGCGGCAATCTGATGGAGCACATGGCATATATCGCGAGGGAGGTGATCACCGAGTTTACTAGGGTAATCTCGGATCCGAGGTCCAGGAGCGTGGCCGCCGTGGAGAGTTTATGCTCCACCAATGCAACTAGTGGCATGAGGTCAGTCACCGTCGGCCTGGTAGTGTGCATGGGCAACCCCAAGTACGTGAACAGCATGGAACCGACTATGCAACCAAAAACCTGCGCCAAGCGCGAAGTTGTATCCGCATCTGCATTGACAGTGATTATGGTAGATTTTTGGAAATTTATGCGCAACCCCACCGACGATGCATAATCGCGGAGGATGAGCTTGATGGTCTCCGCTTGAGATTGGTCCGCGGGCATCACAAGGATCATGTTTTTAGCGTACTGTATCATGGGGTAATCATCGTCAGGAGCTGGAATGGGAAGCTCGAGATTGCCCGCCCAATAGGCATCATTGATGGCGTCCTGCAACAGGTCGGCCGCTAGCACAAAAATGAGCGGGGACAGCGGATCGCCCTGGCGCACACCTCGCATGCAGAAGAATTACCCGCCACGGGTCCCATTAAGGAGGATAGAGGATTTGGCCGTCGAGAACAAGCAGTCCATCCATCCGAGCCATCGATCATCAAATCCCATGCACTTCATAATCTCCATCATCGGGGCATGTTCGATCGTGTCAAACGCCTTAGCGAAGTCCAACTTAAGAATAGCGATCTCCCGCCCCGACGCTTGGCATTGATGTATAAATTCAAACTTCCATGCAACACAATCCTGGATCGATCGCCCTCGCAAGAAGCCGTATTGGTTTCGGTGTATGATCTTAAGGATCACTCGTTTTAGCCGGTTCGTGAGGAGCTTGGTCAGAAGATTGAGGCAACAGTTCAGAAGAGTTATTGGGCGATAATCATTGGCAGTCTCCGGGGATTGGATTTTTGGGATGAGAGTAATAAACCCCGTGTTCAAGCTTTCAAGGTCAAGATTACCTGCATGAAAATCAAAACAAAGCCGATAAAAGTCCTCCTTGATGTTGTGCCAGCAAGATTTATGAAGCAGCCACTAAAGCCATCTGGGCCAGGGGCACGGTCAGATGGTAATTCTTTGACCACTTGATCTATCTCCTTGCGAGTGAATGGAGCTGACAAGGTTTGGAGTCCCTCCACCTTTTTGATGATTCGTCTCAAATCGAACCGCATGTTGGTTTGGTTGGAGCATCCCAGCCTGTCCTTGAAGGTCTGAAAGAGGACAGCCTCTTTACCCACGTGATCGTGAATGACCGAGTCATCGGGCAGTCTAAGCGATGCTATGCTATTTCTACGGTATCTTTCCGTTGCTACCCTATGAAAGAACTTTGTGTTACCGTCTCCAAACTTGAAGTGTCTGACAGTGTAGCGCTTCATCCCATATGTCTTTTTAGAGTCCAGCAAGTGAAGAAGGTGCCATTCAAGATCACTCTAAAGTTAGCTTCCGGTAAACAAAACCGTCTTCTTTCCTCCAACCCATCGATCTCCAGGAGGGTTTTGTTGCAATTCTAAATCAACATCGATAGCTTGGAGATTTTCTTGCTCCACTGCTTCAAGTCATAACACAGATTCTTGAGTTTCTTGCATAGGACAGCAGCTGCGTTTGGGGCATAGCAGCGCTTAGCCCATGATCGCTGCACCACCTCGAAGAACCCGGGTTGTTTGATCCAAAAGTCCTCGAAGTGAAATATTTTGGATTTGGGTATCTTGGATTGGATGTTCACATAGCAAGGGACGTGGTCTGGCGTGGGTTTACCGAGAGGCATAACAACTGTGTTTGGGTATTTGGCCGCCCAGTCCACCGAGGTGAAGTGCCAATCTAACTGTTGAAGCAGTGGGTTGGATTGCATATTACTCCATGTGTAAGATTTCCCTTTGATTAGAAGTCTACCAGAGACTGTCTCCGAATGAATTCATTGAAGAGCATCATATCGTTAGCGTCCCCTCCTCCTCTGTTGCAACTGTCCGGTGCTCGAATGAAATTAAAATCGCCCATGAGAAGCCAATCTTCACCCGTGGGTATGTCAAGATC
The DNA here is from genome assembly GCF_003073215.2 of Triticum urartu. Lineage (NCBI taxonomy): Eukaryota > Viridiplantae > Streptophyta > Magnoliopsida > Poales > Poaceae > Triticum > Triticum urartu. The sequence continues at coordinate 572,030,204 of NC_053025.1, read as the reverse complement.
AAAAAGCCATGAAGTAAATAGCGTCCTATTTGGATCAGTACAGGGGACATATACATTTACTAGCGTCCATGAATCATTAGACTGTGTTGAAGTAAGTCTCACACCGAGCGCAGAAGATTCAGAGAACACCGCAACGCCAGAGAAAATCGAGCTCATCCACACAGTAATAAGACCACCAGAGTTACCAACAGAACAGTTTAACAAACGAAGCATCAAAAGAGGTATGTTTAGTTTCTTGAAAACAAACGACGGAACAACCACTGATATCAATCGCATTGCAGATCACCAGCTGCTTCTTGTCGGAGTTGATCCCACGCACGTTCCATCATGGGATGATACACTCCTTATTTGTCATCATTACACCTAGTGTAGCTCAGGGTCTCCCCCTTGATCACCCGCAAGGAGCTTCTAGGGGCTGAGATCATCAGGGGGTATCCCACACAGAGCAGTGCCCACATATTGCAGCTGATGGATAGGTGTCGGAGGAGGCAGTTGGTGAGACGACACGACAAAGGGGTTGAGCAACAGGTTGGTGCACGGGTTTGTCGCCTTGGATGAGCAGGCAATCGAAGGTGCTCCTCTAGGCTTGACCTTGGACTGTCCCTTCCTTATGTAAGTGACTTGGGCCACCCTGAACCCATCATACCTCGTGGATCTTGTACTGCGCTGCAGACAGGCAGTATCAATAGGTGCCTTTTCTTCAGATACCATCTTCTAAACATACTCGTTCCTTGGTTTGACATTAAGGATATCAAAGAATTCAGAAGATGCATCAGAAACCAATACAGCAGACGCTTGAGTGGAGCTAGCACATCCCTCCTACAACGAGGTACCACTTTCATTTCCAGACATTGAGAGCTGCACTGCATAAATTTCCCAAATCTCTAACGGTATGAAAACTGTCCCATCAAAGCAAGTAGGAACTTCAGTTAGACAGCCAAGATGGGCACCTGGAGCACATCTCTCGCTGATGATAGCATGAGTGATTGCTTGGAAAAAGGCGAGAGGATTCAGCGGCAGCAGATCTTTGTTCAGAGTTGGAACAGTGGCATTGGGACCAGCAATGCAGCGAGTGTACCTACCAAATGAAATCATCCAGAGGAATTGCAGAAAACACATCCCTTCCTCAACCCTCACCTACACAGTGTGAGAGCTTCCCAATGCACGAACGAAGTGAATGCCAGAGGTTTGTCTTCCATTGATCAGGGCATCTGCAGCTTCTTCAATATCAGAGTAGACGGACCATTCATCCCGCGGATCGTCAGTGATGTTGCTTTCCTGTTCCACACCATCCATGAGTGAAGGTCCAGTGTACTGAAAAAGTGTTCTGAAACTGAATCCTTTGTATGGTGGAGGTGCAACAGGCCAAACCCCAACCATTAGTTTGCATCTCTTGTTGTTGCGTTGCCTGCTACTCCCTTGCTTCATCAATCTGCTGTTGCAGCATCTGTTGGTGCTCAAGCATCCATTGCTGTGCGGCTGATAGATAGGGAAGCTCATACGGATGAGGAGATGCATTCATGGGAGGGGCATCATCTTCATTGCCAACTAGCCCATGGATGGTGTCTCTGCCATTGAGTACATAAATAGGGACCGACCAAGATCTGCCCATTCCTGGTAAGTTGCCAATTCGCTTGACCACAAGAATGTGGGACACTTGTGCAATGTTACTGATGAGAACACGCACAAGTACTCGCTCCTTGTTCTGCCCAGGTCTGTGCTAGAGATCCAACTTTCCAAAGCACGAGACTGCTTTGTTGATATAATGATCAGTTTGATAATCCATAGGGAAAGCCAAAAACAGAACCCATGCAACATATTGGAAAGGGCATTGACGCATATTTTCCCCTTCATCATGTGGCACAAAAGAGAAAGTCATCACATCATCCAGGGGATCTAACTGATGTGGGCTTTCCAGAATAAACTGATCTCTCAGAGCCATACTTAAATATTGCTATGAAAACTATGCTTCTAATGCTTATATTAATGAGTTTATTCAGAAAGTCTCTGCTGCCCAAGAAGAGACTAATATTTTGCAGGAGTCTATGGAAGAAGAAATTGATGAAACTGTGATCTCATTGGATGGAAAAGATGATGAGGAGAGCGAAGAACAAAAGGAGGAAGAGCGGATTAGCTACCCATGCCCACCTTCTAATGAGAGTAACTCTTCAACACCTATATTGTTTAATGTCCCTTCGTTCTTACCGAAGGATGAATATTGTGATAATTGATATGATCTCGTTAATTCATTTGAAATATCCCTTTTTGATGAAATTGATGGTTGCTATGCTTGCGGCCATGATGCCAATATGAATTATTCTTATGGAGATGAACTTGCTATAGTTCCTTATGTTAAAAATGAAATTGTTGCTATTGCACCCACACATGATAGTCCTATTATTTTTTTGAATTCTCCAAACTACACTATATTGGAGAAGTTTGCTATTATTAAGGATTATATTGATGGGTTTCCTTTTACCGTTGCATATGATAATTTTGATGAACATAATATGCATGTGCTTGCTGCTCCTACTTGCTATTATTATGAGAGAGGAATGATGTATGCTAGGACTACGTCGGTATTTATTTCCTGCGATGTAAAAAACATGCAAAAAACAACAACTGGCAATTGGCACTATGTCAACAGGTTAGTATCAAAAAATAATATAAAATGAATATAAAACATCCAAGAATGATAATATAACAGCATGGAACAATAAAAAATTATAGATATGTTGGAGATGTATCAAGGAACTATATCTCCGCCTCTCTATGTTTCCAACACGATAAAATTACAAGAAACCGCTTATGCTATGTATTGGACTTTACTTGATGTGCATGAATTGTACTTTTATGACATGCCGATGCATAGGAAGAGAGTTAGACTTCATCATTGCATGATATATGTTGCTTTGTGCTCACCACTAAATTATAAATCATTGTTAATTAAAATTGGCTTTGATATACCCTAGGATGTGGGTGGGTCCATTACTTGAGCACTTTATGCCTAGCTTAATGGATTTAAAGAAAGCGCTGCCACGGAGACAACCCGGAAGTTTTAGATAGTCATTTTATTCTGTTCAGTGCTTTTATAAAGTTTTAAAACAAAAAAATATAGAGGGGAACCTAAAAACTTCTTCAAAAAGAGAAGCGATTGAAAGGTGATGCATTGGAGAAGTGAGGATCGACCCTGAACACTTGTGTTCATGCTCATGAAAACAATGTAAATTTTTCATGGAAGTTTCTCACAAAAATAATTATCCCCTTGTACAAATCCATTGTATTATAAAAATAATGTGCCAAGATTTGCCTTTAGGATGATTAGATTGCTTGTTGGTATGTGCGGTGTAAAAACAGAAACTTTGGCTGTAGTCCATGAATTTTCATTTTTTACTAGAACATCAAAAGTTTATGAAATTTTTACACAGTATTGCCATGCAAATTGATTATTTTGTCCTAACTATTAAGAATCTTTGGAGGTACAGAAGTATGGTAGATGTACAGATTGCTACAGACTGTCTTGTTTAAGACAAATTCCGTTTTTGATGCATTGTTTTGCTTGTTTTGATGAAACTATCGATTCTATTGGTGGTATAAGCTATGGAAAAGTTATAATACAGTAGCTACAATGCAAAAACAAAAATATGAATGGGTTTGCAACACTACTTAGAGTAGTGATTTGCTTTATTATACTAATGGATCTTACCGAGCTTTCTGTTGAGTTTTGTGTGGATGAAGTGATCAAAGACCGAGGAGGTCTCGATATGAGGAGAAGGAAGAGAGGCAAGAGGTCAATCTTTGGGATGCCTGAGGCACCCGAAGTAAGTATCCAAGGAGACTCAAGCGTCTAAGCTTGGGGATGCCCCGGAAGGAATCCCATTTTTCTTCAACAAGTATCGATATGTTTTCGTCTTCGTTTCATTCAGGTGATATGTGTAAATCTTGGAGCGTCTTTTGTGTTTAGTTTTCATTTTTCTTTTAGGAACCATGCTGGTATGAGATAGTCCATGGTTGATTTATATAATGCTCATTGCACTTCACTTATGTCTTTCGAGTATGGCTTTATAGAACGCTTCATGTGCTTCACTTATATCATTTGGAGTTTGGATTGCCTGTTTCTCTTCACATAGAAAACTATTGTTTGTAGAATGCTCTCTTGCTTCACTTATATTTATTAGAGCATGGTCTTCTGTAGAAAGAATTAAACTCTCATGCTTCACTTATATCTATTTAGAGAGTCAACATGAATTGATCATTTGCATGGTTAGTCATGAAATCCTAGATAAAACTTGTGGATCACTGAATATGATATGTTTCATTCCTTGCAATAGCTTTGCGATATAGAGATGGAATATGTGGGAGGTACTATTAAACGGATGTGGTTATTATGAATATTGGTGTTAAGGTTTGTGATTCCCGAAGCATGCACGTATAGTCTCTCGTTATGCTCTGAAGTTGGAGCATGATTTATTACGGGAAAATTTTGTTTTTGCCACTCTAGATTTTGCCAATTTTCCTTATGCCATTCTAGATTTTGAAATTTCACTTTTGCCACACATAGCTTTTGACAATTATCACAATTACCATTCCGTGGCAAAAGCTAAATAATTTTATTTCATTTTTGCCACTCTTAGTTTTTGAAATGTATCACAATTGCCACTCTGAAAATTTTGCTTTTGCCACCAGAATGGCAATTGTGATAATTATCAAAAACTAAGAGTGGCAAAAGTGAAATGTCAAAATCTAGAGTGGCATAAGGAAAATTGGCAAAATCTAGAGTGGTAAAAACAAAATTTCCCCATTTATTATTGATTGTCTTCCTTTGCGTAGAGGTCGGGGGCGCGCGATAGTTAAATCCTACCAACCTCCCCCTAGGGGCATGCATAGTAATACCTTGCTTCGAGGAATAATAAACTTTTGCAATAATTATATGAGTTCTTTATGACTAATGTGAGTTCATGGATTATACACACTCTTACCTTTCCGCAATTTGCTAGCCTCTACGGTACCGTGCATTGCCCTTTCTCACCTCGAGACATGGTGCAAACTTCGCCGGTGCATCCAAACCCCATGATATGATATGCTCTATCACACATAAGCCTTATTATATCTTCTACAAAATAGCCAGCATACCTACTGATGCGGCTTGAACTACGTCGGTATTTTCCCAAAGAGGAAGGAATGATGCAACACAACTACGGTAGGTATTTCCCTTAGTGATGAGACCAAGGTTATCGAACCAGTAGGAGAACCACGCAACACCACGTAAACATCTCCTGCACACAAAGAACAAATACTTGCAACCCGACGTAAGAGAGGGGTTGTCAATCCCTCATGAGTAAAAAGATAGGTAAAATTGTAGTAGATTGGATAAATGGATCTCGCGGGAACGCGAGATAAAATAAAAAAATAAAAAATTGCAGCAAGGTATTTTTGGGTTTTTGGATTAATAGATCTCAAAATAAAATCAAATAAAAATAGATCACGAAGGCAAATATAATAAATAAGAGACCCGAGGGCTGTAGGTTTCACTAGTGGCTTCTCTCGAGAAAAATAGCAACGGTGGGTAAACAAATTACTGTTGGGCAATTGATAGAACTTCAAATAATCATGACGATATCTAGTCAATGATCATTATATAGGAATGACGTCCAGGACTAGTAGACCGACTCTTGCTTGCATCTACTACTATTACTCCACACATCGACCACTATCCAACATGCATCTAGTGTATTAAGTTCATGGAGAAACAGAGTAATGCAATAAGAACGATGACATGGTATAGACAAGATCTATTTATGTAGAAATACACCCCATCTTGTTATCCTTAATAGCAATGATACATACGTGTCGCTTCCCCTTCTGTCACTAGGATCAAGCACCGTAATATTGAACCCATCACAAAGCACCTCTTCCCATTGCAAGATAAATAGATCAAGTTGGCCAAACAAAACCAAAATATTGGAGAAGAAATATGAGGCTATAAGTAATCATACATATAGGAGATCAAACGACTCAAAATAACTTCCATGGATAAAAACATAGATCTTATCATAAACTCAAAGTTCATTGGATCCCAACAAACACATCGCAAACAGATTTACATCAAATGGATCTCCAAGAGACCATTGTATTGACAATCAAGAGAGAGATAGAGGAAGCCATCTAGCTACTAACTACGAACCTGATGGTCTACAAAAGACTACTCACGCATCATTGGAGAGGCACTAATGAGGATGACGAACCCCTCTATGATGGTGTCTAGATTGGATCTGGTGTTTCTGGAACTTGCGGCGGCTGGAATTTGATTTTTATCGACTCCCCTAGGGTTTCTATAATATTGGGGTATTTATAGAGCAAAGAGGCGGTGCAGGACTTTTGGTCCATAAAAAATCCACAAAAAGTTTCGCTGCATTTGGACTCCGTTTGATATTGATTTTGTATGATGGAAAAAACAAGCGAAAAACAGCAACTGGCACTGGGCACTATGTCAATAGGTCGGTACCAAAAAATGATATTAAATGATTATAAAACATCCAAGAATGATAATATAACAACATGGAACAATAAAAAATTATAGATACATTGAAGACGTATCAGCATCCCCAAGCTTAATTCCTGCTCGTCCTCGAGTAGGTAAATGATAAAAACGGAATTTTTGATGTGGAATGCTGCCTAACATGTTTATCACATATTCTTTATTTTATAGCATGGACAATTGGACTTTTATATGGTTCAATGCAACAGTCTAGTTTTGACATGAGAACTTTAATACTCAAGCATAGCAACAAGAAACTATGTCTTTCAAAAGATCAACACTAAAGCAAGTTATCCCTAGCCCATTGTAACGCCCCTGATGCGGCTATATCACCCACGTGTCGAAGCACGACTTAGAGGCATAACCGCATTGAAAGCAATGTCGCAAGTGAGGTAATCTTCACACAACCCATGTAATACATAAGGGAAAGAAATACATATTTGGCTTACAATCGCCACTTCACACAATTACATGAATATAGCATTACATCATCCAGATACAATCAAGGTCCGACTACGGAACCAAAATAAAAGAAGACTACCCCAAATGCTACACATATCCCCGATCGTCCCAACTGGGCTCCACTACTGATCAACTGAAAGCGAAACAGCATAACAAACACGATCTTCATCGAGCTCCTCCTTGAGCTCGGTTGCATCACCTCCACGATATCATCGGCACCTGCAAGCTGGTTTCGGAAGTATCTGTGAGTCACGGGGACTCAACAATCTCACACCCTCACGATCAAAACTATTTAAGCTTATAGTTAGGGTAAAAGTATGAGGTGGAGCTGCAGCAAGAGACTAGCATATTTGGTGGCTAACATAAGCAAAAAAGAGCGAGAAGAGAAGGCAAAGGCACGGTCGAACAACCATGATCAAGAAGTGATCCTAGAACAACCTACGTCAAGCATTACTCCAACACCGTGTTCACTTCCCGGACTCCGCCAAGAAGAGACCATCACGGTTACACACGCGGTTGGTGCATTTTAATTAAGATAAACATCAGGTTTTCTACAACCGGACATTAACAAATTCATCTGCCCATAAGCACGGGCACCGCTTTCGAAAGATCAAATCCCTGCAGGGGTGTCCCAACTTAGCCCATCACAAGCTCTCACGGTCAACGAAGGATATTCCTTCTCCCAAGACAATCTGATCAGACTCGGCATCCCGGTTACAAGACATCCTCGACAATGGTAAAACAAGTCCAGCAACACTGCCCGAATGTGCCGACAAATCCCGATAGGAGCTGCACATATCTCGTTATCAGGGCACACTCAGATGAGCCAGACGTCGGGTAGGCCAGCCCAGAGTTTCCCCTGGTAGCTCCAGACATCGCTCAGTTGGACCAACACTTAGAGAAGCACTGGCGGGAGGGGGGTTAAAATAAAGATTACCCTTGAGCCGGCCGACTCAAGGGAAAGAAAAGGCTAGGTGGCAAATGGTAAAATGAATGTTGGGCATTGCTGGAGGAGTTTTATTCAAAGCGAACTGTCAAGGGGTTCCCATTATAACCCAACCGTGTAAGGAACGCAAAATCCAGGAACATAACACCGATATGACGGAAACTAGGGCGGCAAGAGTGGAACAAATCGCCAGGCTTAAGGCCGAGCCTTCCACCCTTTACCAAGTATATAGAAGCATTAATTAAATAAGAGATATTGTGATATCCCAACAAAATATCCATGTTCCAAACATGGAACAAGCTCCAATCTTCACCTGCAACTAACAACGCTGTAAGAGGGGCTGAGCAAAGCGGTAACATAGCCAAACAACGGTTTGCTAGGAAAAGGTGGGTTAGAGGCTTGGCTTAGCAATGTGGGAGGCATGATAAGCAAGTGGTAGGTATCACAGCATAGGCATAGCAATACAGCGAGCATCTAGCAAGCAAAGATAGAAGTGATTTCGAGGGTATGGTCATCTTGCCTGAAATCCCGCAAGGAAGAAGAACTAGTCCATGAAGAAGACAAACGGTCGCAACCAACGAATCCTCACAAACGCAACGTTACCAGATTACCGAGAAGAAGCACACCGGAAAGAAAGCAAACAACATAGTAAACAACCATCACATAAGCATGGCACGATGCGCAAACAAGTATGATGCATGTCCGGTTTAATGAGGCATGGCATGGCAAAATGCACAAACAATCCTACAAATTAAGTGGAGCTCATTATGCAACGGAGTTGCATATTGAAGAAAACACCACATGACTTATTTAGTTCTCTCTCGTTTATGTACCCAACAAGATTAAATGTTGTTAGCATGGCAAGAGGTGAAGCATAAAGAAACTGTCTATCTAGGCAAGTTCAAATGAGGCCGGAAATAACAAGCAACAATTTCGGAAAAAACCCCATATGCATATTTTAAGGTTTGGTACTGTTCTGCCCTAAACACAATTCTAGAGTTATTAAACATGCAAGAAAAGTGCACCATGTTAACCTAGGCATTTTTCTACCCCATTTACATATAAAGTTTATTAAATTTGGAGCTACGGTTAATTAGTTATGAATTAAATCATTTTAGCAAGTTATTTAAGCAAATTTAAACAAACAACATTTTAAACATTTTAAACATAGATGAAAGTGGCAAATTATTAATCTACACAAAATTCTAAGCAAGTTTCATACGTAACTTATTTTGATCCGACGCACAGTTTGTGAGATATTAAATGCAATGAACAAGGACTTTTTTGTAAAACTGCATCTCTGGATTAATGCGAAAATCGCAGCATCAGGAAAAAAACAACGGGCTGAAAATCTGGGCGCTAGGCTGGGCTCTCACCATGGGCAAAGCTCAGTCGGTGGAGGGGCTGGGCCGCAGCAGGCCGACTTAGATCTGGGTCATGGCCCATGCGATAGGAGGAGGCCTAGGGAGCAGAAGGGTCGGCTGGACCGGGCGACGTAGGCCCAAGAGCGTGCGAGCGGAGGAGGCACGAGAGTGAGGGGATCGTCCTCCTCTCGCACGGGAAACAGCGGCGGCGGTTCCAGCGGTCAACGTCGTCATGGGATGGCGGGTCCGGTCGGGAAGGCGATGGGAGGTTGGATCTGCGACGGTGGAGCTCGGATCCGGGGCGCCTGGCCCGGATCTGGCCGGAGCAGGCCGACAGTGAGGCAGAGCGCCAGATGAACGGCGATGGGGCGTGCTGTTACCTGCGGGAGAGAAAGAGAGAGCCAGTGAGGTGAGAGGAATCAGAGAGCCAAGAAAGGGAGAAAAAGCATGCGAGGCAGGGGACCTGCTGGGTTCACCGGCGACGTTCACTGGAGGCGGCGGGGTTTGGCGAAGACGAAGGAATGGTGGGGTGTCAGGGAAGCTCGGGATTGGGCTCCTCCCGATCCAGGTCGAGCGGAGCAGGGGCGCGCGGGCTCGCGCGCGAGCGGCTCGGCCGTGCGGACCTGGGCGGTGCTCGGGCAGACGGGTGGATCGAGGAGGATGGATTGGATCGGCTTGGTGATTGGTTGGGCGTAGAAATGAAGGAGACTGGCGGCGGGGATGGATTGGATAGATGGAAGGATGGGATAGGATCCCTAATTCCTAGGGTTGCCCATAATATACGCTGGTGGGTTAGGTTAGGGGCTAACGGAACCCTCCGATCATAAATGGACGACCAAGAATAAAAGGTTAGAGGAGTCCAAATAAGAAAACGAAGACGTTTTGTAGATGTTTGGGGATGATCCGGACACAGCGGTGGCGACAGTCCGGGTCGGGTTCGGGACAACTTTCGGACGTGCGCGCGAGGAGGGACGCGGGCTGACGAGAGAGGTTAGGTTGGGTCTGGCGGATTGTGAAGAGCGGGTTGGTCTGAGAGAAGAGGGGAGAGATGCAGCCCGACAAGGTTTCCGGAGACATAAAACGTTCAACGTTAGACCGGCTATACTGCCTCTATAGTTATTCATTGGGGCGTCAAACGGACTCCGAAAGCGATGAAACTTGGCAGGCGGCCTACCTACAACATAAAAACACCACATGCCAACTTCCATCCCATTCCGAGAACATTTTCCGGCCACTTATAAAATAATATTTCGGACGTGCCGCGGGCGCGTGCAAGTGTGGCTGGGCTCAGAACGGACAACAGAAGGAACTGGGGGAACCCGGACGGATGTAGGTTTTGAAAACATGATGATGCAATGCACATGATGACATGATGAAATGCAACACGCAAACAAATGACATGGCAACGACAGCGAATAACTGGACGACACCTATCACATCGGTCTCGGGGCGTCACAACACTCCACCACTACGAGAGGATCTCATCCCGAGATCTAGAATGGCACTGGAGGGAAAACGGAAGAGAAAGAGAAGAGGTAAAACTAAGTTGCTTCTTTGAAAAAACGAGTGAAACCAATGAACCTTGAAAAGTTGAACAAATTTAAAGAAAGAATACAACAAAGAAGAACAAAGTTCAAAACACTCTGGTAGGGAAGAGTAACAAGGAAGAACAAGTTCGGGCAGCACTCCGAATGAAAAGAAGGAGGATTGAATAAGAACTTGATAAGATGAGAAGATACTTGATGAAATCACAACACACTGCCTCCGAAACTATTAAAAGAATGGGGCAAGGGGTAAGAAAGGTCTCGGACAGCACTCCGGTTGAGAAGGGAGGTAAAAATTGATAAGATGATAGAACTTGAAAAGAGGGCACGACACTCCAGTTAGATGGGATAAGCAAGGAAAAGAATATGAACTTGGAAAAATGAGTTGATGGGACGAAGCCAGCAACATCACAATGCCTCTGGAAGAAAATAATAGAAGATAGATCATTGGAATAAAAGAATTGAGAAGAAAATGCCACTTCTACCACAACAATTGAGCTTGAAAAGGCATCCTTAGGAGAGGGGTCGAACGGAGTTGTTGGAAAACCAACAACGAAAAGAATAAACTTGTCGTGGCCTTATGGAGAACATCTCAACTTTTTGAGGTGAAATACTGCCACTAACGAAATAAGATTGGATTGATATGAACAAGAAGACGAGAAACTTATTTCACCGGGAGGATAAATGAAGAACTTAGGTCATTTATAAGCACCATAAATAGCAACAATCCTTAGGGAAGGCTTTAGGTGAAACATAACCCAAGATAATTCCAACGAAGAGGTTGATGAATTTAAAATACCTCATTCTTGATAGCTTGAGAAACATGAAGCACGAAGGGAAATTATCAAGAATGACATAACACCACCTCAACAAAATAAGGAAGAAGAATTGCACTCCGGATTGCAAGATGACGAATGCTTGAGATCCTCTGAAAAGAATGTTGGTGAACACTTCGAGAAGGAAATTAAATCCTTAATGAACCATCATGTAGAACCTCCATGAAGAACTCCGGTAACAAAAGAATGATCAAACGAAATGAAGGATGAAAGAATAAGGTTGAAGCCTTGCAATGATTAAATGGAGCTTCGCGACGAGATAATGTGGAAAAGCTTGGAACTCCCGAAAGAAAAAATGAGCACTTGAAACCAAGAATTTGACGAGCCTCCGGAATAAAGAATTAATCACTTGGATGAACAAGAATAAGAATTATGTTATGCTTGTCCTTCATCAATTAAATTGATGATAAACAAAAGATTTGACACACTACTTATTCCCGTTGCAAAGGATTGAAGAGAGATATAGCATAAACTTGGGAAGGTCTTCAACGAATCACCGGTCGGGATTGGAAAGAACGAAGGAAGAGACATCTTGAACGAACCACCGTAAGAATTGAAAACGATTGAAGAAAAGATAAAGAGACACCGGGAAAAATTAGAAAACGAATGGAAATACTTAACAGAATTTAGATACCAGAGAACGAAGAGAACACGAGCTGATTAGAGGATATTTGATCGATGCACCGGTAAGATTTGGAGAAAGCGAGCTGAAAGCTGGAATGAATAATTCTAAGAAGGTGGCTCCAGGGAATCAAACTGAAAAGACTCCTGAATTACTCCGGATAGGTGAAAAGAATTCTCCCAATCGAAAATAAATAAGAGTGGATGGCATCAAGCTAGAACCATGAATCTTGAAGAGAATGGAGCAAGATATGGAGGAAAAATTTCTTCTTCGGTCTTCAAGTGTTGAGAATGACGACGAGAAACACCACCAAGTATTATTGAGGCACTCCGTAATTAAAATTGGAAAGCTTGAACCAACGATGAAAAGAATTGAAAGATCTTAGAGAGACACATATGACTGATGACAAAACATTCTTACGTCAAACTTGGAATTTTTTTTGAGAATAGCTCCGGGAAAATAAGAAGTCAGGTAAGATCCTGGGAAAAGACCTGTTGGTTAGAGCCCACTCAAAAGATACACCGTTGACATGATTACTTGAAAAGAAGAATGCAGCAGTTGAATTAGATGGCTTGAATGAGATAACAATCTCGAAAGAGCTTGAATGAATGAGAATAAGTAGTAGCATCTTCTGAGATATGCTCAGCACTCCGGAACAAATGAACAGCAAGAGGTGAATGATTATGAGGTGCACCGGTATGAGAAGGCATTGAAACAAGAAAAAGATATGATCAATAACGCTTGAATTGAAACCACCGGAGAAAAAAAATGGAGAATGATGAACTAGAAGCTCTGTTAGAATCTTCATGAGCATCACCAGATAAGAACATTCAAAGACAAGAATGAAGAGTCTTCACATGAATAAAATGGATACTTTATTAACATATATGAGTCCTCGAAGAAAAAAACAAGGGAGGGAGGGCGGGAAAAACAAAGGCAAGTTGGAGATGGATGAAACAAACAACATTGAGAAGACTTGAGTTGATCTTGCGGATGTTGATCGAATCCACTTGAAGAGAAATACGCTGGTTGAAAAAGGGTTGACATGGCAATCTCGATTATCATGGAGGATTAGTGTTCACATCGGAGTATGAGAACACCGTTTAGAGAAGGTATGGAATCAACATTTGACTTCGAAGCAACTCGAATACCACAACTCAAAACACAACAAGGATTGGCTTACAGAATAAGCTGGAACAAACATATGATAGAGATTTCGTCTGAAGTTTTCGTGGTGGGGCCTACACAGGCTCGATCGTACAACACCGTCATGTACAAGGCAGTGCACATGACATACGAAGCGTCCCCGAGTCGGCATAGCCAAGGACTCTTTAAGACACAATGAGACCACTGTAAAACCAACCATGAATAGGCGGACCACTAGACGTCGAACCCCAATCTCATATCATACGTTTGACGGAAAGATATCCTAAGAGCTACTTGAATTCCCACTTATAAACTCCCGAAATTTTCCGGTTATGCAATCAGGTGTTGGGGATACAGGGGAAGCATAATATCTCACCCAAAACTAACAAATCCTACATCCAGCTGTATCCATCCTTCAACACATAACCAAGAAACCTTAGGAAATCATTTACCTCAACCTTTGAAAAGCATCCATTATACGAGTTATGGCAATACTCCCGAACTCCTGCCCTATACTAGGTGGCGTCGAGGTTATCTCACCAACAACTGCATAAAAGAGATTTTCGATGTCGGCGAACTCAGGTATTCCAGAACTGCAACGATAAAATTGTGACGACAACACCTCGAAGCTCAACTCCCCGAGACACTGCCACAACCCCTAAATGTCAGGAGGCACCAAGAACAATGTTCTCGTCACAAAACCATCGGAACAATTCCAAGATACCCGCGAGATCCTAAAATTTTTTTTAGTGAAATTTGAGAAGAGAAGAGTCAAAAATCAATGTCAGGATGCCTCACCAGAGCGACGAAGGGACTGAGGAGTAAAAGAATTCCTAACTCTCTAATATATATAATCCTAAATGACTCAAAACATTTTTTTAGACTCAACAACGCTAACGATTCAATCAAGCAAGAGGCTCCTAAGGTCGGGGAAGGCTCTGATACCAACTTGTAACGCCCCCGATGCGGCTATATCTCCCACGTGTTGAAGCAAGACTTAGAGGCATAACCGCATTGAAAGGAATGTCGCAAGTGAGATAATCTTCACACAACCCATGTAATACATAAGGGAAAGAGATACATATTTGGCTTACAATCGCCACTTCACACAATTACATGAATATAGCATTACATCATCCAGATACAATCAAGGTCCGACTACGGAACCAAAATAAAAGAAGACTACCCCAAATGCTACATAGATCCCCGATCGTCCCAACTGGGCTCCACTACTGATCAACTGAAAGCGAAACAGCATAACGAACACGATCTTCATCGAGCTCCTCCTTGAGCTCGGTTGCATCACCTGCACGATATCATCGGCACCTGCAAGCTAGTTTTGGAAGTATCTGTGAGTCACGGGGACTCAGCAATCTCACACCCTCGCGATCAAAACTATTTGAGCTTATAGGTAGGGTAAAAGTATGAGGTGGAGCTGCAACAAGCGACTAGCATATTTGGTGGCTAACATACGCAAAAAAGAGCGAGAAGAGAAGGCAAAGGCATGGTCGAACAACTATGATCAAGAAGTGATCCTAGAACAACCTACGTCAAGCATTACTCCAACACCGTGTTCACTTTCCGGACTCCGTCAAGAAGAGACCATCACGGTTACACACGCGGTTGGTGCATTTTAATTAAGATAAACTTCAGGTTTTCTACAACCGGACATTAACAAATTCCCATCTGCCCATAACCGCGGGCATGGCTTTCGAAAGATCAAATCCCTGCAGGGGTGTCCCAACTTAGCCCATCACAAGCTCTCACGGTCAACGAAGCATATTCCTTCTCCCAAGTTAATCGGATCAGACTCGGCATCCCGGTTACAAGACATCCTCGACAATGGTAAAACAAGTCCAGCAACACCGCCCGAATGTGCCGACAAATCCCGATAGGAGCTGCACATATCTCGTTATCAGGGCACACTCAGATGAGCCAAACGTCGGGTAGGCCAGCCCAGAGTTGCCCCTGGTAGCTCCGGACATCGCTCAGTTGGACCAACACTTAGAGAAGCACTGGCCCGAGGGGGTTTAAAATAAAGATTACCCTTGAGCCGGCCGACTCAAGGGAAAGAAAAGGCTAGGTGGCAAATGGTAAAACGAATGTTGGGCATTGCTGGAGGAGTTTTATTCAAAGCGAACTGTCAAGGGGTTCCCATTATAACCTAACCGTGTAAGGAACGCAAAATCCGGGAACATAACACCGATATGACGGAAACTAGGGCGGCAAGAGTGGAGCAAAACGCCAGGCATAAGTCCGAGCCTTCCACCCTTTACCAAGCATATAGATGCATTAATTAAATAAGAGATATTGTGATATCCCAACAAAATATCCATGTTCCAAACATGGAACAAGCTGCAATCTTCACCTGCAACTAACAACGCTGTAAGAGGGGCTGAGCAAAGCGGTAACATAGCCAAACAATGGTTTGCTAGGAAAAGGTGGGTTAGAGGCTTGGCTTAGCAATGTGGGAGGCATGATAAGCAAGTGGTAGGTATCGCAGCATAGGCATAGCAATAGAGCGAGCAACTTGCAAGCAAAGATAGAAGTGATTTCGTGGGTATGGTCATCTTGCCTGAAATCCCGCAAGGAAGAAGAACTAGTCCATGAAGAAGACAAACGGTCGTAGCCAACGAATCCTCACAAACGCAATGTTAACGGATTACCGAGAAGAAGCACACCGGAAAGAAAGCAAACAACATAGTAAACAACCATCACATAAGCATGGCACGATGCGCAAACAAGTATGATGCATGTCTGGTTTAATGAGGCATGGCATGGCAAAATGCACAAACAATCCTACAAATTAAGTGGAGCTCATTATGCAACGGAGTTGCATATTGAAGAAAACACCACATGACTTATTTAGTTCTCTCTCGTTTATGTACCCAACAAGATTAAATGTTGTTAGCATGGCAAGAGGTGAAGCATAAAGAAACTATCTATCTAGGAAAGTTTAAATGAGGCCGGAAATAACAAGCAACAATTTTGGAAAAAACCCCATATGCATATTTTAAGGTTTGGTACTGTTCTGCCCTAAACACAATTTTAGAGTTATTAAACATGCAAGAAAAGTGCACCATGTTAACCTAGGCATTTTTCTACCCCATTTACATATAAAGTTTATTAAATTTGGAGCTACGTTTAATTAGTTATGAATTAAATCATTTTAGCAAGTTATTTAAGCAAATTTAAAGAAACAACATTTTAAACATAGATGAAAGTGGCAAATTATTAATCTACACAAAATTCTAAGCAAGTTTCATACATAACTTATTTGATCCGATGCACGGTTTGTGAGATATTAAATGCAATTAACAAGAATGACTTTTTTGTAAAACTGCGTCTCTGGATTAATGCGAAAATCGCAGCATCAGGAAAAAAAACAACGGGCTGAAAATCTGGGCGCTAGGCTGGGCTCTCACCATGGTCAAAGCCCAGTCAGTGGAGGGGCTGGGCCGCAGCAGGCCGACTTAGATCTGGGTCATGGCCCATGTGATAGGAGGAGGCCTAGGGAGCAGAAGGGCCGGCTGGACCGGGCGACGTAGGCCCAAGCGCGTGCGAGCGGAGGAGGCACGAGAGCGAGGGGATCGTCCTCCTCTCGCACGGGAAACAGCGGCGACGGTTCCAGCGGTCAACATCGTCATGGGATGGCGGGTCCGGCCGGGGAGGCGATGGGAGGTTGGATCTGCGGCGATGGAGCTCGGATTCGGGGCGCCTGGCCCGGATCTGGCCGGAGCAGGCCGACGGTGAGGCAGAGCGCTAGATGAACGGCGGTGGGGCGTGCTATTACCTGCGCGAGAGAAAGAGAGAGCCAGCGAGGTGAGAGGAATCGGAGAGCCAAGAAAGGGAGAAAAAGGGTGCGAGGCAGGGGACCTGCTGGGTTCACCGGCGACGTTCACTAGAGGCGGCGGGGTTTGGCGAAGACGAAGGAACGGTGGGGCGTCGGGGAAGCTCGGGATCGGGCTCCTCCCGATCCAGGTCGAGCAGAGCAGGGGCGCGTGGGCTCGCGCGCGAGCGGCTCGGCCGTGCGGACCTGGGTGGTGCTCGGGCAGACGGGTGGATCGAGGAGGGGATGGATTGGATCGGCTTGGTGGTTGGTTGGGCGCTGAAATCAAGGAGACTGGCGGCGGGATGGATTGGATGGATGGAAGGATGGGACAGGATCCCTAATTCCTAGGGTTGCCCATAATATAAGCTGGTGGGTTAGGCTAGGGGCTAACGGAACCCTCCGATCATAAATGGACGACTGAGAATAAAAGATTAGAGGGGTCCAAATAAGAAAACAGAGACGTTTTGTAGATGTTTGGGGATGATTCGGACACAACGGTGGCGACAGTCCGGGTCGGGTTCGGGACAACTTTCGGACGCGCGCGTGAGGAGGGCCGCGGGATAGCGAGAGAGGTTAGGTTGGGTCTGGCGGATTGTGATGAGCGGGTTGGTCTGAGAGAAGAGGGGAGAGATGCCGCCCGACACGGTTTCCGGAGACCGAAAACGTCCGACGTTAGACCGACTATACTGCCGCTATAGTTATTCGTTGGGGCGTCAAACGGACTCCGAACGCGATGAAACTTGACAGGCGGCCTACCTACAACATAAAAACACCGCATGCCAACTTTCATCCCATTCCGGGAACATTTTCCGGCTACTTATATAATAATATTTCGGACGTGCCGCGGGCGCGTGTAAGCGTGGCTGGGCTCAGAACGGACAACAGAAGGAACTGGGGGAACCCGGACGGATGCAGGTTTTGAAAACATGATGATGAAATGCACATGATGACATGATCAAATGCAACACGCAAGCAAATGACATGGCAACGACAGCGAATAACTGGACGACATGTGGCACGTCGGTCTCGGGGCGTCACACCCATTATGCTCAATCATTGATCCATTCTTGAAACACACTCGCATATTAGCTACACCCAATGCTCAAGTATGGTCATAGTGCCCATTAGTTGGTGCTTTATAAGATAAGATGGAGACTCTATTAAAAATAAAAAATACATAAAGTAAATAGAAAGTCCCTTCACGGAGGGAAGTAGGGATTTGTAGAGCTGCCAGAGCTCAAAGAAAAAAGATAGAGATAAAACATTTTGGGTGACATGCTTTTCCTATCAACGAAGATGATCAAATAGTTCCCAATACTTTCCATGCTAGATATATCATAGGCGGTTCCCAAATAGAAAATAAAGTTTATTCCTTCTTCCACCATACTTTCACTTTCCATGGCTAACCGTATCCACGGGTGCCATCCATACCAACACTTTCCAAGGAATTTATTATTTGAGAATAAAGTAAATTCATTTTTTATTTCGGGATTGGGCATCCCTAATACCTTTGTCATACTCTCGTGCAATGACAAGTGATAAACACTCATCTTGAGAATAACACATCTAGCATGGAAATATATCAACCACCCCCTACCGTTTCATGAGCGGTACGAGCACACAAAAGAGAGGTTTATTTTGAAAATTAGAGATGGCACATACAAATTTTCTTAGAACGACAAAAGAATACCACATATAGGTAGGTATAGTGGACTCATATGGCAAAAGTGGTTTAAAGGATTTTGGATGCACAAGTAGTGATCATACTTAGTGCAAAATGAAGGCTAGCAAAAGATTGAGAAGCGACCAACCAAGAAACAAAAAAGCTCATAAGCGAGCATTAAGCATAACTAACACCAAATAGTGCACCACAAGTAGGATGTAATTCCATTGCATAACTATTGACTTTTCGTGCTTGCATAGGGAATCACAAACCTTAACACCAATATTCTTACTAAAGCATAATTACTCATCAACATGACTCACATACTATATCAACATATCTCAAAACTGTTACAAGGAATCAAGTTTATTCTGTCCAATGATCTTCATGAAAGTTTTTATTATATCCTCCTTGGATATCTATCACTTTGGGAATAGTTCCATATGTTGCTTTTGATAGCTCAAACAAATCTAAGTGAAGAACATGACCATAAAAATTTCTTCTCTCAAAGTAATTTAAGTGAAGCAAGAGATAATTTATTAAATTTTTTACTAACTCTCAAATAAATCTAAGTGAAGCATGAGAGTATTTCTTCAAAGATACAAAAGCACACCGTGCTGAAAAGATATAAGTGAAGCACTAGAGCAATTCCATAGCTCATAAAGATTTAAGTGAAGCATAGAGAGCAATTCTAACAAGTCATGGCATAATTTTGGCTCTCTCAAATAGGTGTGTCCAGCAAGGATTCACGACTAAAAACACAAAGCAAGACAAGCAAAGACTCATATCATACAAGACGCTCCAAGAAAAACTCATAATATGTGACGAATAAAAATATAGTTTAGAGTAAAATACCTATGGTCGTTAGAAGAAAGAGGGGGTGCCATCCAGGGGCATCCCCAAGCTTAGTTGCTCGATACTTCTTGAATATTATCGTGGGGTGCCATGGGCATCCCCAAGCTTAGCCTTTTTCTAATCCTTATTCCTTCATCCATCGTAAAGTCACCCAAAACTGGAAAACTTCACTCACACAAAACTCAATAGAACCTTCGTGAGATCAGTTAGTATAAGAAAGCAAATCACTACTATAAGTACCGTTGCAAACCCATTCATATTTTATTTTTGCATTATATATACTGTATTCCAACTTTTCTATGGAAAAAACTCTTCAAAGAAAACCATAGAATCATCAAAACAAGCACACAACGCAAAGAAAACAGAATCTGTCAAAAACAAAACAGTCTATAGCAATTTGGAGATTTCGAATACTTCTGTAACTACATTTTTTTGAAAAATTACGAAAATTCGAACAAGTTGTATATTAATCTTCTGCAAAAACAATCAATATTTTATCACACTTCTGTTAGAAATGAAGATTATTTTTCTAGGCGCAAAAGTTTCTGCTTTTCAGCAAGATCAAATTAACTATCACCCAACAAGATCCTAAAGACTTTAGTAGGCACAAACACTAACTAAAACACAAAAAACACAATCATAACAGTAGCATAGTTGTGCAAACACTCAAGAACATAAATAAAAAGACAAAAATAAATTTTATTCATTGGGTTGCCTCCCAACAAGCACTATCGTTTTACGCCCCTAGCTAGGCATAATGCAAAGGATCTAAGTGTTGTCATCTTTGGTATTTGCCACTTTAGTAAGGGCCTTTTCAAATCTGGGAGGCTCTTTGCGCTTCCCTAAATTATCCGGAAGAGAAACCATCTTGAGATGTAAGATATCCAATCGTTTATTGCAAAGGGTAATAAAAGTATTCAAGCGATTGATACTACCATTAAGATGTTTGAGAGGTTCATTATATTTTTGCAATTCAACCATTTGTTTGTGCAGATCACCAAGTTTGTCCAAAATTTGAACTCTCTCTGGGGTGAAAGAAATCCCCTTCTTTAGAGGTGGAACCCCCAGAATTCCTTCTAAGATTTCATAGGCAGCATTAGCATCAAGCTCAATAAAATTCCCTTTAGAGGCAAAATCTAAGAGTTGTCTATGATGCAAAGCCAATCCAATTTAAAAATTATGAAGCAAAATCTTTGCATCCCCCTTTAGGTTGCAAACACGATAGGATTCCATTAACCTATACCAATCATCTTTCAAATTTTCTCCTTGTCGTTGCTTGAAGTATAAAACTTCAAAATATGGTGACAAAGGAGGAGTAGTCATGCTAGCCATTATGACTAGAAAGCAAGACCGCAGAGAGATTCGGCAAGAAAACAACGAACAAAAAAGAGGGTGAATAAAATGGCAAATTTTTTTGAAGTGGGGGAGAGGAAAACGAGAGGCAAATGGCAAATAATGTAAATTGCAAGGAGACGAGATTTTTGATTAGGAACCTGGTAGATGTTGATGATGTCTCCCTGGCAATGGCGCCAGAAATTCCTTTTGATGCGGCTTAAACTGCGTCAGTATTTTCCAAAAGAGGAAGGGATGATGTAGCATAGCTACGGTAGGTATTTCCCTCATTGATGAGACCAAGGTTATCAAACCAGTAGGAGAATCACGCAACACCATGTAAATATCTCCTGCACACAAAGAACAAATACTTTCAACCCGATGTAAGAGAGGGGTTGTCAATCCCTCACGTGTAAATAGATACGTAAAATTGTAGTAGATTGGATAAATTGATCCCGCGGGAATGCGAGATAAAATAAATAAATAAAAAATTTCAGCAAGGTATTTTTGGGTTTTTGGATTAATAAATCTAAAAAATAAAAGTAAATAAAAATATATCGCGAAGGCAAATATAATAAAGAAGAGAACCGGGGGCTGTAGGTTTCACTAGTGGCTTCTCTTGAGGAAAATAGCAATGGTGGGTAAACAAATTACTGTTGGCAATTGATAGAATTTCAAATAATCATGACGATATCGAGGCAATGATCATTATATAGGCATCACGTCCAAGATTAGTAGACCGACTCCTGCCTGCATCTACTACTATTACTCCACACATCGACCGCTATCTAGCATGCATCTAGTGTATTAGGTTCAAGGAGAAACAAAATAATGCAATAAGAACGATGGCATGATGTTGATAAGATCTATTTATGTAGAAATAGACCCCATCTTGTTATCCTTAATAGCAACGATACATACATGTGAGTTCCCTTTCTGTCACTAGGATCTAGCACCGTAACATTGAACCCATCACAAAGCACCTCTTCCCATTGCAAGATAAATATATCTAGTCGGCCAAACAAAACCCAAATATCGGAGAAGAAATATGAGGCTATAAGTAATCATGCATATAAAAGATCAAAAGACACAAATAACTTTCATGGATAAAAACATAGATCTGATCATAAATTCAAAGTTCATCGGATCCCAACAAACACACCGCAAAAAGAGTTACATCAAATAGATCTTCAAGAGACCATTGTATTGAGAATCAAGAGAGAGAGAGAGGAAGCCACCTAGCTACTAACTATGGACTCGAAGGTCTACAAAAGAGTACTCACGCATCATCGGAGAGGCACCAATGAGGATGATGAACCCCTCCATGATGGTGTCTAGATTGGATCTGGTGTTTCTGGAACTTGCGTTGGCTGGAATTGATTTTCATCAAGTCCCCTATGGTTTTTGGAATATTGGGTATTTATAGAGCAAAGAGTCGGTGTGGGAGGCTACCGAGGTGGGCACAACCCACCTGGGCGCGCCTGGGCCCCCAGGCGCGCCCTGGTGGGTTGTGCCCCCTCGGGGCACCCCCAGGTGCTTCTCTGGCCCATTGGGTGTCGTCTGGTCCATAAAAAATCCACAAAAAGTTCTGCTGCATTTGGACTCCGTTTGATATTGATTTTGTGCGATGTAAAAAACAACCAAAAAACAACAAATGCGTTGGGCACTATGTCAATAGGTTAGTACAAAAAAATGATATAAAATGATTATAAAACATCCAAGAATGATAATATAACAACATGGAACAATCGAAAGTTATAGATATGTTGGAGACGTATCACCTACCTATTATGGCCTTTCCATAGCCATTTCGAGATATATTGCCATGCAACTTCCATCGCTTCCGTTTTGATGACTTGAGCATTCATTGTCATGTTGCTTTGCATGATCGTAAGATAGCTAGCATGATATTTCCATGCCTTGTCCATTTTTGATATCGTTGTTACGCTAGATCATTGCACAACCTGGTACACTACAAGAGGCATACATATAGAGTCAAATTTTGTTCTAGGTATAGAG
The DNA here is from genome assembly GCF_003073215.2 of Triticum urartu. Lineage (NCBI taxonomy): Eukaryota > Viridiplantae > Streptophyta > Magnoliopsida > Poales > Poaceae > Triticum > Triticum urartu. Next base: position 572,007,045 of record NC_053025.1, on the reverse strand, counting down.
TTGTAATTTTTATTTATTTTGAGTTATAAATAAATAGAAGTGTGATGATCATCATTATTCATTACTAGAGCATGTACTAGTGAGGAAAGGATGATGGAGACTATGATTCCCCCACAAGTTGGGATGAGACTCCGGACAAAGAGAGAAAAAGTAATATAGAAAAAGAAAAGAAGAAAAAGAAAAAAAGGAAAAAAGGAAAGAAAAGAAAAAAGAAACAAAGAGAGAAGGGGCATGCTAGTTCCACACTAGTGCTTCAAAGTAGCACCATGTTTTTCATATAGAAAGTCTCCTATGTTGTCACTTTCATATACTAGTGGGAGTTTTTGATTATAGAGTTAGGTTGCACACCCACTTTGTTTTCATGTTGAGCTCTCATACACTTATTGCTCTTAGTGCATTCGTTGCATGGAAATCCCTACTGCTCGCATTGATATCAATTGATGGGCATCTCCATAGCGCGTTGGTTAGTCGCGTTCATGTGAGACTTTCTTACCTTTTTTTCTTCTCTATATTTACCCCTATCATCATACTCTATTCCACCCGTAGTGCTATATCCATGGCTCGCACTCATGTATTGCATGAGGGTTGAAAAGGCTGAAGCGTGTTACAAACTATGAACCAATTGCTTGGCCGACACCGGGGTTGTGAATGATAAATACTTAGTGTTAAGAAGATAGGGCATGACAAGACTATATGATTTTGTAGGGATAGGTTTCTTTAGCATTGATATTTTGAAAGACATGATTGTTTGTTGGGATGCCTAAGTATTAATGTATTTATGTCAAATTATAGACTATTGCTTCAAATCACTCGTGTCTTAATTTTCATACCATGATTAGACATATGATCAAGTTTATGCTAGGTAGCATTCCACATCAAAAATTATCTTTTTTATCATTTATGTGCTCAAGGACGAGTAGGAATTAAGCATTGGGATGCTGATATGTCTCCGTCGTATCTATAATTTTTGATTGTTTCATGCAAATATTATACAACATTCACATACTTTTGGCAACATTTTATATGATTAATTGGACTAACCTATTGATCTAGTGCCTAGTGCCAGTTCTTGTTTATTGCATGTTTTTTGTTTCGCAGAATACCCATATCAAACGAAGTCCAAACGCGATAAAAATTTACGGAGAATTATTTTGGAATATATGTGATATTGGGACTTGGAGTCAATGCAAACGGGGGCCCACAGCCCCCCAGATACACCAGGGTGTGCCCAGGGGCCAAGCGCTCACTGGTGGATTGTGCCCACCTCGTACGTCTGTTGGGGCTCTACTCAGGGCACAAGGAAGCTTATATCTGGAAAAAAATCGTGTTAAAATCTTAGTGAAATCAGAGTTACGGATCTCCAGGAATATAAGAAACAGTTTTCGGCAAGAAAATAGGAACGCAAAAGAGAAGAGAACAGAGAGGAAGATCCAATCTCGGAGGGGCTCCCACCCCTCCGCCGCCATGGAGGCTGAGGGAGTCCTGGATTAGGGGGTGTTCGGATAGCCGGACTATACCTTCAGTCGGACTCCCGGACTATGGAGATACAAGATTGAAGACTTCGTCCCGTGTCCGGAAGGGACTTTCCTTGGCGTGGAAGGCAAGCTTGGCGATACGGATATGTAGATCTCCTACCATTGTAACCGACTTTGTGTAACCCTAACCCTCTCCGGTGTCTATATAAACTGGAGGGTTTTAGTCCGTAGGACAACATACACAACAACAATCATACCATAGGCTAGCTTTTAGGGTTTAGCCTCTCTGATCTCGTGGTAGATCTACCCTTGTACTACCCATATCATCAATATTAATCAAGCAGGACGTAGGGTTTTACCTCCATCGAGAGGGCCCGAACCTGGGTAAAACTTCGTGTCCCTTGCCTCCTGTTACCATCCGCCCTAAACGCACAGTTCGGGACCCCCTACCCGCGATCCGCCGGTTTTGACACCGACATTGGTGCTTTCATTGAGAGTTCCTCTGTGTCGTCACCGTCAGGCTCGATGGCTCCAACGATCATCAATAGCGATGCAGTCCAGGGTGAGACCTTCCTCCGCACACAGATCTTCACCTTCGGCGGCTTCACACTGCGGGCCAATTCACTTGGCCATCTAGAGCAGATCGAAAGCTATGCCCCTGGCCGTCAGGTCAGATTTGGAAGCTTAAACTACACGGCTGACATCCGCGGGGACTTGATCTTCGACGGATTCGAGCCACTACCGAGCGCGCCGCACTGTCACGACGAGCATGATCTAGCTCAGCCGCCGAACAGTGCCCTGGAGGCCGCACCCACATCGGCTTTGACCCTTAATTCGAAGCCAACTGCGCCGATCGAGGATGGGTGGTTGGACGCCGCCTCGGGGGCTGCGATCCCAACGGCGATCGAGCCGAACACCAGCCCCGCACTCTACGAGACTCGTGACTCCAAGGAGCCGGACTCCTCTCCGGACTCCGAACCCTCCGCACCCCTGCTGATCGAATCTGATTGGGCGCCGATCATGGAGTTTACTGCCGCGGACATCTTTCAGCACTCGCCTTTCGGCGATATTCTGAAGACACTGAAGTCTCTCTCTTTATCAGGAGAGCCCTGGCCGGACTACAGTCAGCAAGGTTGGGATACGGACGATGAAGAAATTCAAAGCCCACCCACCACCCACTTTGTAGCCACTGTCGACGATTTAACCGACATGCTTGACTTCGACTCCGAAGACATCGACGGTATTGACGCCGATGAAGGAGATGATGAAGAACCTGTGCCTATCAGGCCCTGGAAAGCTACCTCGTCATATGACATATACATGGTGGACACCCCAAAAGAAGGAGATGGCGATGGAACAGCGGAGGGTGACCCCTCCAAGAAACAGCCTAAGCGCTGGCGTCAGCGGCGCCGCTCAAAATCCCGCCAAAAAAAATACGGTGATTCCAGCATGGGAGATAATAATACTCCGGAAAGTGCCGAAGAAAACCCCCTCCAGCAAGATTTAGCACAGGAGGATGGAGAAACCAGCCCTCATGAGAGAGCGGCTGACAGAGAGGTCGAGGACGATAATTATATGCCTCCCTCTGTGGACGAGGCAAGCCTCGACGACGACGAATTCGTCGTGCCAGAGGATCCCGTCGAGCAAGAGCGTTTTCAACGCAGGCTTATGGCCACGGCAAGAAGCCTCAAGAAAAAACAGCAACAGGTTAGAGCTGATCAAGATTTGCTAGTCGACAGATGGACTGAAGTCTTTGCGGCCGAAGAACATAAACTCGAATGCCCCTCCAAGAGCTACCCAAAGCGCAGGTTGCTACCCCGATTAGAGGAGGAAGCACTTAAACCTACATCACCTACACTCGATACGGCCATTCGGCCACCTCGTGGCCGCGACAGAGAGGCCTCTCGGCCCTCCACTCAAGCCGCACCGTGTACCAAGGCACGGGAAAATGCGACAGACCTGTGAGATATGTTGGAAGACAAGGCAAGGCAAACAAGATCGATCTATGGATCACGTGGGCACCCCACGACTCGAGACGGTAACCGTCATGCCGGCCACAAATTCGGTAGGGCCGAACACAGTAGACAAAGCTCATTGGAGCTACGTCGTGATATAGCCCAGTACAGAGGCGCCGCACACCCACTATGCTTCATAGACGAAATAATGGATCATCAAATCCCCGAGGGTTTCAAACCCGTAAACATCGAGTCATATGATGGCACAACAGATCCTGCGGTATGGATCGAGGATTATCTCCTTCATATCCACATGGCCCGCGGTGATGATTTCCACGCCATCAAATACCTCCCACTCATGCTTAAAGGACCAGCTCGGCATTGGCTTAACAGCTTGCCAACAGGATCAATCAGTTGCTGGGAGGACCTGGAAGCCGCATTCTTCGACAATTTCCAGGGCACTTATGTGCGACCCCCAGACGCCGATGACCTAAGTCACGTAATTCAGCAGCCAGAGGAATCGGCCAGGCAATTCTGGACATGGTTCCTAACATAGAAAAATCAAATAGTCGACTGTCCGGACGCTGAGGCCCTAGCAGCCTTCAAGCACAATATCCGTGACGAGTGGCTTGCCCGGCACCTTGGACGGGAAAAGCCGAAGTCTATGGCAGCACTCACGATACTCATGACCCGCTTTTGCATGGGAGAAGACAGCTGGCTTGCTCGTAGCAACAATATGACCAAGAACCCTGGTAATTTGGATACCAGGGACAGTAGTGGCAGGTCGCGTTGCAACAAGCAGAAGCACCGCATTAACAGTGACAATGCTGAGGATACGGCAATTAATGCCGGATTCAGAGGCTCAAAATCCGGTCAACGGAAAAAGCCATTCAAAAGGAATCCTAGGGCCCGTCCAGTTTGGACCGAATACTCGACCGCTTGTGCCAGATACATGGCACCCCCGAAAAGCCGGCCAATCACACCAACAGGGATAGTTGGGTGTTCAAGCAGGCAGGCAAGTTAAATGCCGAAAACGAAGACAAGGGGCTGCATAGCGATGACAACGAGGAGCCCCGGCCGCGGAACAACAGTGGACAGAAGGGTTTTCCCCCACAAGTGCGGACGGTGGACATGATATACGCAACCCACGTCCCCAAGAGGGAGCGGAAGCGCGCGTTAAGGGACGTATACGCGGTAGAGCCAGTCGCCCCAAAGTTCAACCCATGGTCCTCCTGCCCGATCACCTTTGATCGAAGGGACCACCCCACTAGCATCCGTCATGGCGGATTCGCCGCATTGGTTCTAGACCCAATTATTGACGGATTTCATCTCACTAGAGTCCTTATGGACGGCGGCAGCAGCCTGAACCTGCTTTACCAGGATACAGTGCGGAAAATGGGCATAGATCCCTCGAGGATTAAGCCCACCAAAATGACCTTTAAAGGCGTAATACCAGGTGTAGAGGCCAACTGTACAGGCTCAGTCACACTTGAAGTGGTCTTCGGATCTGCGGATAATTTTCGAAGTGAGGAGTTAATCTTCGACATAGTCCCATTCCGCAGTGGCTATCACGCACTGCTCGGGCGAACCACATTTGCCAAGTTCAATGCGGTACCACACTACGCATACCTTAAGCTCAAGATGCCAGGCCCTCGAGGAGTAATTACGGTCAATGGAAACACCGAACGCTCCCTCCGAACGAAGGAGCACACTGCGGCCCTTGTAGAGGAAGTACAAAGCAGCCTCTCCAGGCAGTTCTCTAGTCCGGCCACTAAACGACCGGACACCGTCAAGCGCGCCCGGAGTAACCTACAACAAGACCGCCTGGCACGATCCGAGCAGGCGTAGCAATGCGGCCCCAACCCCAGCCCTAGCAAAAAGGCGACGCCAATGCTTCGCATACATAACTACGCTCTAGAAATACCATGGGTACAGGGGGAGGGGCACCATCACAGCACGCCCGAAGCATGGCTTAAACCGCACCAGGGGCTCCTGATTTTTTAATTTTCTCTTACTTTCAGGACTCCATTCTTCGGAAGGCCTGTTCGGCAGTTCAATTGCCGCACAAACGATGCAAGAACCAGGGAAGCAGACAAGCCACGCCGCATTACGGAACTCCCAGGTGGTCTCTATCACGAGCAGTATACCTGTTTCGCATACTATTCCGCAGTTTGCCCCTGGAATGGACATGTTAAATAGTCCAACCTTTTGCTTATCGCATTATTTGTATCGTTCTGCTTTGATCGCAGCCCTCTTTAATAAACAATGCATAGCTTTTGTCTATTTTTGCATTACTTTTTTTATATATGTTCCTTAACGACATGTTGCACCCATACACTTTGGTACGGCCGAAATACGCCAGGGGCTTCAGTACACCTCAACATGGTGTGAGAAGTCCGAACACTTTAACAAGTGCGGCACCCCAAACTTATAACATTATATGCATCGGCTCCGAATCATGTCTTGGGTCAATAGTTGGGTTTGCCTGGCTGCTATGTTTTGGTGCCTTACGTTCCGCTATATCGGCTAAGGTAGCACTAGGAGAACCACTGCGATTGTGCCCTAGTTGAGCTGGGTCGAGCACCTCAGTGGAGAAAGCCCAAACTGACTGTCATGATGAAGCGAGAGCTGGTCGCTGTTCGAGAGGTTTTTCGAGTCCCTAAAGACTTATGCCGCTTAGAGCGAGGAGTCGGCTCTGTCCGGCCAAGGCGAGGATAGCGCCCCGAACTCGGTCTTCCGAATACCAGGGGCTTTGCCGAAATTTAAAATTATAGAATTCTATGGCTAAGTGAGAGTGTTCACGCATTATAGTCCGATTGCCTTGTTCGTTGGGCTGAGCGCCTCCCTCGAAGGACCCAAACTTGGGAAAAAGAGCGATCAGGTTTATCCCCGAACACCCCAGCAGTAGCGGCACGGCGGCAGAAGCCGACGACTCGCCATCTCTTAGAATTGATAAACAGCCGCACAGAAGGTAATATTTTAAATTCCAACAGCATTGCTTAGTGCATACGAACAAAGTTTTCAGCGCACAGGACAAAACGAGCAAGTTTCACTCAAAAATTACATCCCTAGAACATTCATCCGCCACAAGGCAGGCACCCTTCAGAACATCCTTATAATAATTCTCGGGCTTGCGATGCTCTTTCCCCGGCGGTGGCCCGTCCTTCACAAGCTTCTCAGCATCCAGCTTGCCCAGTGCACCTTAGCACGGGCAAGGGCCCTACGGACACCTTCAATGCAGACGGAGCACTTGATGACTTCGAGCCTTGGACAGGCCCCCACCAGCCGCCGCACCAGCCCTAAATAGCCCCCAGGCAGAGCCTCTGCAGGCCACAGCCGAACTATGAGGCCCTTCATGCCCTGTTCGGCCACCTTGTGGAGCTCGACCAGTTGCTTCAGCTGGTCGCTCAGGGGCACGGGGTGTCCGGCCTCAGCATACTGAGACCAGAACACCTTCTCTGTCGAGCTGCCCTCCTCGTCTCGATAGAATACGGCGGCATCAGACACGCTACGGGGAAGATCTGCGAACGCTCCTGGAGAGCTCCGGATTTGGGTAAGTAACAAGTAACTCACGTTTATGTGTTTGCTTTGCATAAAGAATGCCTTACCCGCCGCTATCTTCTTCACCTCATCCAACTTCTGGAGGGTCTTCTGGGATTCGGCCTTCACAAACTTGGCATTTTCAATAGCCGCCGTGAGCTCGGACGCTCGCGTCTTTGAGTCAAGCTCCAAACTCTCATGTTTTTTCATGAGAACCTGGAGCTCTTGCTGCACCTTGCCAACCTGGGCCTCGTACTTCTCCCGCTCGGTGCGCTCCGTGGCCGCCCTCTTCTCGGCCTCGACCAGCGCTTGCTTAAGGGTCGCCACCTCAGACGTGGCCCCTACAATAGCCACGATAATCCTGTCATTTTTCGCAATTGCACCTTTTTATATATATTTAAACAAGGTATTTCTTACCTTCATTGTCCTCGAGCTGCTTCTTGGCACGCCCGAGCTCTTGCTCGGACCGCTCAAGGTTCTGCTTTAGCGTGTCCACTTCTGTAGTTAGTGCGGCGGACGCAAGCAGAGAAGCCTGCATACGCATATTGACTCCTTCTTTTTAGACTCCTACGAATTTTATTTGATCCTCTATTCAGATTTTCTTCCCGAACGCCAAACAGAGCATCAGGGGCTACTGTCTATGCGGTAATATTATTTACACATTCTTTACTTACCTCAAAGCCTGTTAAAAGGCTAGTACAAGCTTCAGTCAGTCCGCTCTTGGCAGACTAAACCTTCTGGACCACTGCACTCATAATGGTGCGGTGCTCCTCGTCGATGGAGGCGCCTTGGAGCGCCTCCAACAGATTGTCCGGTGCATCCGGTTGGATGGGGGTCACCGGCACGGTGAGCTTGCTCCTCTTGGAAGGAGGTCCCCCGCCGGACTCTGGAACCTTTGAAGGTTCCGGAGCAGTGTCCAGCCTAGAGCCGGACTTGGAACCCTGGGGGGTTTCATCCCCATTACTCCTGGAGTCCGGGAGGTCGCCTTGCGGCGCCTCTAGGACCACCTCCTCCCGGCTTGGAACCTGTTGGGACAACACTTCGGTGTCGTCCGTAGGACGGGGGGAGGAAGCCGTCGGAAGCGAGTTCACATCCGACGAGTCCAGTGAGCCGCTCGACGACGCGTCGAGCCGGTCTTTGGGTGGGCTGCATAAACATATTCGACATAAGGGAAAGCTGTGCAATAAACGAATACTATGAAATACTCTGGCATCCGGATACTTACGATTTAGCCAGGGGCTTGGCCCTGGGCAGCCAGTCCTCTCCGCCGCTGTCGGCGTCGGTGGAGTAGTCTGGAGGAAGGGTTTTCCCCTTCTTGGACCCTTCGGCCTCCCCAGCTGGGGCGGCCTTCCTTTTCTTCTCTCCTCCCGCTGGAGGGGGAGAGGTCTCTTCTTCTTCCTCCTCGTCTTCACGGGAGGAATGCGCCTCGGAACTGTCGGATGATGGATCCGACACCTCCTGGTGCCGGGCACTCTTTCGAGTCCCCGTGGCCTTTTTCGCGGCCTTCTTCTTTGGCACCACATAGGGTGCCGGAACCAGCAGCTTCGCCAAGCAAGCGTCCGCTGGGCCTTCGGGCAAAGGAGCCGGACAGTTGATCTGTCCGGACGTCTCCTGCCAATCCTGTCAAAGGTAAGGGAGCTTAGATCCCGCATGGAGTCAAACTATGAAAAACTGATACCCTGTAAAAGGAAAAACAGGTTACCGCATGAGCGTGATGCTCCGTACTGAATCTGCGATCCTCGGTAGCGGATGCGGGGGCCTTGGCGCCCTTGAAAAGCACCTTCCAGGCATCTTCGTATGTCGTGTCAAAGAGCCTGCTCAGAGTTCAGTGCTGCGCCGGGTCGAACTCCCACAGGTTGAAAGCCCGTTGTTGACACGGGAGGATCAGGCGGATGAGCATAACCTGGACTACGTTGACAAGTTTGAGCTTCTTGTCCACCAGGGTTTGGACGCATGTTTGGAGTCCGGCCAACTCTCCTTTTTTACCCCACGATAGGCCCATCTCCTTCCAGGAGGTGAGCCGTGTAGGGGGTCCAGATCGAAACTCGAGGGCTGCGACCCATTCGGGGTCGCGCGGCTCGGTGATGTAAAACCACCCCGATTGCCACCCCTTCAGGGTCTCCACAAAGGAGCCCTCGAGCCATAAGACGTTGGGCATCTTGCCCACCATGGCGCCTCCGCACTCCTTGCCATGCACCACCTTCGTCTTGACATTGAAAGTCTTGAGCCATAGGCCGAAATGGGGGCGGATGCGGAGGAAAGCCTCGCACACGACGATAAACGCCGAGATGTTGAGGACAAAGTTCGGGGCCAGATCGTGGAAATCCAGGCCATAGTAGAACATGAGCCCCCGGAAAAATGGTTGAAGAGGGAAGCCCAGTCCGCGAAGGAAATGGGGGAGGAACACCACCCTCTCATGGGTCCTAGGGGTGGGGATGAGCTGCCCCTTTTCGGGAAGCCGGTACGTGATGTCGTTAGACAAGTATCTGGCCTTCCACAGTTTTTTGATGTGTCCCTCCATGACGGAGGAGACCATCCAGTTGCCTCCCGCTCCGGACATGGCTGGAGAAGGTTGAGGTGGGGAGTGCGGACTTGGGCGCTGGAGCTCGAGTGCGCGAGAATGGATAAGCAAGGGAGGAAGAAGGCGTAGGTGAAAAGGTGGATCGTTATCCCCTTATATGGGTGGACGCAACTACATGTCCCCACCAGCCTGGTAAAACTCGCTTATCTCCAAGTGCCGTAATCAATGGCGTGGTTGGGTTACCCACGCCCGTATTGATGAGAATCACGGAATAAGGGGACACGATCTCTGCTTTAACAAGACGTGCCAAGGAAACCGCCTCGCATGACGCGCTGAGGTGGGATAATGAAACGAATCGGATAAAGGCTTGGCCGTGGTGTGTCACACTACGGAATACATCAGCAGATTAGATTTGTGTAAACATTATTCTCTCTATGGCAATATGTGGAAACTTATTTTGCAGAGCCGGACACTATCTTTGTGTTCAAAATCTTCTATGAAGTACTTGGAGGAGGAACCCGCCTTGCAATGCCGAAGACAATCTGCGCGCTGGACTCGTTGTCATTGAAGCCTAGTTCAGGGGCTACTGAGGGAGTCCTGGATTAGGGGGTGTTCGGATAGCCGGACTATACCTTCAGTCAGACTCCCGGACTATGGAGATACAAGATTGAAGACTTCATCCCGTGTCCGGAAGGGACTTTCCTTGGCGTGGAAGGCAAGCTTGGCGATACGGATATGTAGATCTCCTACCATTGTAACCGACTTTGTGTAACCCTAACCCTCTCCGGTGTCTATATAAACCGGAGGGTTTTAGTCCGTAGGACAACATACACAACAACAATCATACCATAGGCTAGCTTTTAGGGTTTAGCCTCTCTAATCTCGTGGTAGATCTACTCTTGTACTACCCATATCATCAATATTAATCAAGCAGGACATAGGGTTTTACCTCCGTCGAGAGGGCCCGAACCTAGGTAAAACTTCGTGTCCCTTGCCTCCTGTTACCATCCGGCCTAGACGCACAGTTCGGGACCCCCTAGCCGAGATCCGCCGGTTTTGAAACCGACGGAGGCCATGGCCCAGAGGAGAAAATCTCGTCCCATCTAGTGGGGAGGCCAAGGAAGAAGAAGAATGAGGGGGGCTCTCTCCCTCTCTCTCCCGGTTGCACCGAAGTGCCGTCGGGGTAAGGATCATGACGGTGATCTACATCAACAATCTTGCTACCGTCAACACCAACTCTCTCCCTCTTTATGCAGCAGTGTAACTGAGGGAGTCCTGGATTAGGGGGTCCCCGGGTTTCCGGGCCGTGCGTTATGGGCCAGACTGGTGGGCCGTGAAGGTGCAAGGTAGAAGACCTTCCCCCGTGTCCATATAGGACTCTCCTTTGCGTGGAAGGCAAGATTGACGTGCGGATGTATAGTTTCCTTCCTCTGTAAACCGACTCTATACAACCCTAGGCTCCTCCGGTGTCTATATAAACTGGAGGGTTTAGTCCGTAGAGGCTATCAAAATTCATATAGGCTAGACATCTAGGGTTTAGCCACTATGATCTTGAGGTAGATAGACTCTTGTAACACCTACATTCATCAAATACAATCAAGCAGGACGTAGGGTTTTTCCTCCATTAAGAGGGCCCGAACCTGGGTAAACATCGTGTCCCCTTTGTCTCCTGTTACCTTCGATCCTCAGACGCACAGTTCGGGACCCTTACCCGAGATCAGCAGGTTTTGACATGAACATTGGTGCTTTCATTGATAGTTCCTTTGTGTCGTCGATGGAAGGATCGATGGATCACCTTGTCATCAATGAAAGCATCACCTCTGGAAGGGCCCTAGCTCCAGGACATGTCCTCCAGCTTGGCGGTTTCACCATGGGCGCCCGCTTGGCCATTAAGCCAAAGGCAGCCCCCTTAATCGCTAAACATCATCTCCGCATCAGCCTCGAACACTCCGAAAAGATGGATCCGACAGATATCTCATCCTTGAACGAACGGCTAGATCACATCACTGCCCTGGGGGTCGCAACAGACTATGATCGGATTGGGCTTAAACCCGATCAGAGGGAAATCAAGTTCCCGCCGATCACCCACCTGGTAGCGATCGTGGAGGAACAGGCCGAGAATACTTCTCCCCCTAAGTTAAGAACAAACTATGTTCGGATTTCCGAGCCCTGTGTGTCGGATACCCATCTTTGGGAAGAGACCGTATGTCCTCCAAACATAGAATCAGGCGTTAAGCCCGAAAGTCTCCAGGACCCTCTGGATGCTGGACTAGTGACCTCGGAGATTCTTCAAACTCCGGATCCAGTAGTGGGTCAGGGTTCGGATTTCAGCCCGCTCACCCACCACAAGCAATATTTCCCAAGAAATTCAGGTCCTCCAGACATATGTGACCTAATGTACGTGTGGCAGCAACCTCAGGAAATGGTCCATCACTTTTGGGCTAGGTTCCTCGTTAGAAACAAGATTAAAGATTGTTGCAACGACGACACTGTTTCAGTTTTTTGCCGCAACTGTACGGACGAGGGAATTCTCAATGCTCTCAACCGCCGCCGCATACTACACTTCGCAGATTTGGCTCACATAGTATAGAAGTAGTACAGAATGGAAAGCGCATGGAAAGCCTAGACGGCCCGATGGGATCCCCTTACCTTTAAGCAGCCCATCGGACGAGCAAAATGAATGCACCCTAACGGAGCACCCGAAAATAATCTCACTGATAAGAAAATGAAATCCTTCACGAGACATAGAACTGTCCTGGACGACTTGTTCGACAAGCCCTATCAGGTACACACAAAACCGAATACCGAACCAACACATAGCCTTCGGGCATGTTGGGTACTTCGACATGTGGCTAAGAGCGGTGAGGCCATCCTCACCAACACCAACCCGGATAAGTAATCTTCAGAGGATGACAATCTCGATGTCTTCACGATCTTCAAGACCTTTTCTTCAAATAATCGGAGCAAAAGGGCGCTCCGCGACCCCGTAGAAGTTATACAAGTAGCCGCAATAAGCCCTTGGAACGATACGACAATAACTTTTACTGCCGACGACGAACCAAGGGCCAGATCAGTCCGAGCACCTGCTGCCTTGGTCTTAAACCCAATTGTGGATGAATTTCGACTCACCAAGGTGATCATGGACAGAGACAGCGGACTTAACCTCATCTACGAGGACACACTCCATAAAATGCAAATGGACAAGAGTCGCATCGAGCAAAGAGGCACCACCTTTCAAGGAATCATCCCTAGTCGAGAAGCATGATGCTCGGGGAAAATTAAAATTGATGTAGTGTTTGGCACACATGAGAACTACAAGTCCAAAGAGTTGCTCTTCCACGTGGCACCTTTCAATAGCGGATATCACACCCTGTTGGGGTGAGACGCCTTCACACGCTTTCAAGCCATATCCCATTGTGGGTACATGAAGCTCAAAATGCAGGGCCCAATGGAGTTATCACAATCACTAGTGATCCGGGTATAGCACTCCACGCCAAAAACAAAACCGCATCCTTGGCCCTCAAGGCACTATCTGAGGCCCTTGCGGCCGAGCAGTTAACCACTTTGCGTTCCACAGTGGGCAAAGATGATGTAATCCTTGATAAGAGGCCCAAGTCCACTTCTTTCAAACCAACAAACGAAATAGTTAAATTTCTAGTGCACCCGACGGATCCTAACAAGACAGCGTCCATTGGAGCACAGCTGGATCCGATGGTCGACGTCGTCTTGCAAGCATTCATGCGCAAGAATTGGTACATCCTTGCGTGGCACTGATGTCTACTACACAACCTTCTTCTTGTAGACGTTGTTGGGACTCCAAGTATAGAGGTTTGTAGGACAATAGCAAATTTCCCTCAAGTGGATGACCTAAGATTTATCAATCCGTGGGAGGCGTAGGATGAAGATGGTCTCTCTCAAACAACCCTGCAACCAAATAGCAAAGAGTCTCTTATGTCCCCAACGCACCCAATACAATGGTAAATTGTATAGGTGCACTAGTTCGGTGAAGAGATGGTGATACAAGTGCAATATGGATGGTACAAATAGGTTTTTGTAATCTGCAAATATAAAAACAGCAAGGTAACTAATGATAAAAGTGAGCGAAAACGGTATTGCAATGCGTTGAAACAAGGCCGAGGGTTCATACTTTCGCTAGTGCAAGTTCTCAATGATGCTCACATAAAATATAGGAATTGAAACATAAAGAGAGCATCATGAAGAATATAACTAGCACATTTAAGCCTAACCCACTTCCTATGCATAGGGATTTTGTGAGCAAACAACTTGTGGGAACAAGAATCAACTTGCATAGGAAAGTAAAACAAGGATAACTTCAAGATTTTCAACACATAGAGAGGAAACTTGATATTATTGCAATATGTAAAAGCATATATTCCTCTCTCGTAATAATTTTCAGTAGCATCATGAATGAATTCAACAATATAACCATCACATAAAGCATTCTTTTCATGATCTACAAGCATAGAATTTTTATTACTCTCCACATAAGCAAATTTGTGCTCATGAATAGTAGTGGGAGCAAACTCAACAAAATAACTATCATGTGAGGCATAATCCAATTGAAAGTTAAAATCATGACGACAAGTTTCATGGATATCATTATTCTTTATAGCATACGTGTCATCACAATAATCATCATAGATAGGAGGGATGCTTTCATCATAATAAATTTGCTCATCAAAGCTTGGGGGACAACAAATATCATCTTCATCAAACATAGAATCCCCAAGCTTGTCGCTTTGCATATCATTAGCATCATGGATATTCCAAGAATTCGTACTAACAACATTGCAATCATGCTCATTATCCAAAGATTTAGTGCCAAACATTTTAATACATTCTTCTTCTAGCATTTTGGCACAATTATTGGAATCCTTATTTTCATGAAAGATACTAAAAAGATGAAGCATATGAGGCACCCTCAATTCCATTTTTTTGTTTTATTTCATAGACTAAACTAGTGATAAAACAAGAAACTAAAAGATTTGATTGCAAGATCTAAAGATATACCTTCAAGCGCTAACCTCCCCAGCAACGGCGCCCGAAAAGAGCTTGATGTCTACTACACAACCTTCTTCTTGTAGACGTTGTTGGGCCTCCAAGTGCAGAGGTTTGTAGGATAGTAGAAAATTTCCCTCAAGTGGATGACCTAAGGTTTATCTATCCATGGGAGGCATAGGATGAAGATGGTCTCTCTCAAAAAACCATGCAACCAAATAGCAAAGAGTCTCTTGTGTCCCCAACACACCCCACACAATGGTAAATTGTATAGGTGCACTAGTTCGGCGAAGAGATGGTGATACAAGTGCAATATGGATGGTAGATATAGGTTTTTGTAATCTAAAAATATAAAAACAGCAAGGTAACTAATGATAAAAGTGAGAGAAAACGATATTGCAATGCGTTGAAACAAGGCCTAGGGTTCATACTTTCACCAGTGCAAGTTCTCTCAACAATAGTAACATAATTGGATCATATAAATATCCCCCAACATGCAACAAAGAGTCACTCCAAAGTCACTAATAGCGGAGAACAAACGAAGAGATTATTGTAGGGTACGAAACCACCTCAAAGTTATCCTTTCTGATCGATCTATTCAAGAGTCCGTAGTAAAATAGCACGAAGCTCTTCTTTCCGTTCGATCTATCCTAGAGTTTGTACAAGAATAACACCTTAAGACACAAATTGTAACAGCCTGGATTTTTGCCCTTTTCTTTTTTCCTTTGTTTTCTTGGATTTTCTGTTTTGTTTTGCTTTTCCGTGGATATGTGGTTCTGAAACATGGGAAGATCATGTCTTCCTAGGTTTTATAGTTTCTTGTCACCCCCTTAATCATACCAAGATCATGTCATTTCCATCCTTGACCTGACCCATAATTCTTTTGTTGGTAATATTCCTTTTCTGATAAAGGAATAACCCTTAAAACCCTAGGTTGTGAAGCAACCTATATTTCTGTCACTCCTAAAATTTCCAAATAATTCTCATAAATTGTTTGGGTAATATCTCCCTCAAATATGGCAAAATATATCATTGGCCATGTTTCCCATCATGCTCAATAAATTCATTTCCTATTCTGTCCTAAATGGCACATTGTGAAGCAAGTGCTATTTATCTTTTCCCATTTGAACCCAAACTTATTGGAAATATTTTCCTGTCCAAATAATTGACACGTGCCAAAATTCAACTCAATTTGCCTAGTAAATATTCCTGAGCAATTTTTCAAAGTTCCTGTCTGAGGGAAGTGATTGTGAAGGAAGTACAATATAGGCATATCCAAATGAGTTGAAATTTGGCAAGGTCCTTCCTATGGTCAAGTCATGACTCTCCACCAAATATGAGCTCATGTAACTGAGCTATGTGAGACCAGCCCCAAATCTTAGTTTCAGGTCAGATTTTCAGTTTGTGAAGCAACTATATTTTATATTGCTTCAATTGAGCCGAAACTTTACCAGGACATGAACCTACCTATATCAACTCCCTCCACCAAGTTTTACCTCAATTGGTTTATCCAATTGCCCTGTGTAATGTTTTCAAGTTTCTGTCCAGAATGAAGCTTTGTGAAGCAAGTGCCACTTTGGTATTTCCAAATGGCATGAAACTTTTACAGCAGCTTCATATCATCATATAACCCCTCTATGCCAAATTTCAGCTCACAGAAATAAATTATGTGAGTGTATCATCCAAATCCCCAATTCTAGCCAATTTTGCACTTTGTACTGCAACCCTCATCTAAAATCCTCCTCCTAGTCTGATTTTTGGTGATCCGCATCACCTTAGTGTGTGATCATCATCAGAAAAACTCTTTACCATGTTACGAAGCTGGTTTAACCACATAGAGTTACAAACACCTTCTTACTGATTTACTTTGGAGCTAAGTGCAAATCTCTTCTTTGCCCCTGGACTGATTTATTTCTTCATTTGGACTAAGGGCACGAAGGTCAATCTACTGGACATGGTCGGCCACGCCAAAGAGCGCCGCTTGCGCCAGTGCGCGTGGTGATCACGCTTGCGTCATGGCTGAACGCATGCTCTGGCTTGTTCCGGCCACTGTTCTCGTCCCCTCCCTCCTCGTCTCGACCTCCATTCATGTCCCGGAGCTCGCCCGTGCTTGACTGCATCGCCCTGCGTCGCTGCTTCATCGTGGTTCACCATCAATGCGCCGCTAGAATAGTGCCCGCGCGATGCCCAGCCACTGACCTCCATTAGAGCACTACTCAAGCTCGCTTGTGAGCTCCAGAGCCTTCCCCTCGGCTATATAAGAATGCCCGAGCCCTTCCGCAGCTCATCCACTCCTCACTTGCCTCCCAAGCCCACCGGAGTCCTCAGCCCTCTCTTCTTTTCGCCAGAGGTCTCCATGGCCGACTCAGTTCCTCCTCGGTTCCGGCAAACCTAGCCCCTCCCCTCTCCTCCAGAGCTGTCCACTAGCTTCCCCTCATCACCGCGGTTCTCCCCACCCCACCAGTTCATCGCCGGAGTCCCTCTGGCCGCACCTCCCGGAGCTTGGCCGTCGCCGTTGTTCTCGGGCACCACCCTGACCGAGCCCATCCGGTGCTCCTCTCTCCCTCCCGTCGCCACCAGAGCCTCCACCACTCTCGGGCGAGCCTCCCCAAGCCCTCCACCTCGCCTCCCCGCCGCCGGAGACCCCTGCCCATCACCACCACCGCCCGCCCCTGCCTCTCAGGTCTCCTCCGTCCCCGCGTCCTCCACTCCTCCTCGGCGCCCCCTTTGCCTCTGGACGGGTGCGCCGCGCCGCCCCGTACTCGCCGGTGGCCGTGCCGTGGCAAGAGGCCACCGGAGCTGGCCGTTCCTCTCGTCGCCCCTCCCCTGCTCTGCCTCTACTTCACGCAAGGAACAGGGCGAGCGAGAGGTAGAGGACGAGCGCCCGCGCCCCTCCCCTGTTCCCTGGGCCTGGCCGGTCAGTGGCCCAAGCGCCCCCGCTAACGTGTCAAGTGGACACGTATTACGGTTAGTGCGTGTTTAGTTCCCGAAAGCGTATTTTGTTCCTTCTTTGGCTAAAGTGTGTTTTCTATTAAAGAAAACATATTTCTCTCTACTACGGCTCTGAATACGTTTTCCTTTTCAGAAAACGTAAACTGCCCGAAGGCGCTTTCTGTTTTTCCACCAGGGGCCTGTTTGCTGAAAATTTTTCACCGATAGGTCCCTGATCTTCATCTCCTCACAACTTTTCAACCGTAACTCCGATCGAGGTGAAACCAACGCTCACTTCTTCGTCTCATCGAGCTCTATCTTCTGGTAACATTTTCACCAAGTGTTCTCACAGTGAAAATGACCATTTTTCCCTTGCCTCTAATCAGCCCCCTCCGAGAGGAAACCGTCTGACGTTTCGTTTTGCGATTTCACTGCACTTCTTCCCAGTGGTTTCTTCATCCCCAGGCAAGCCACAATACCCACTTGAATGATAGTCATGCAGTAGCCATGGTTTTCAACTTGAATATTTATTAAAATGTTTGCTTGTTTAAAATATGGTTATCGTTGTTTCGGTAATGATTCTTTGTTAGTGCTTACTTTCTTGCTATGTTGTTATGCACCTGATTGTCATGCCCTACTAGTTGCTAGTATTCCTTTCATATTCTTATGCTTGCTAGTAGTACATGTTGATGTTGGTGATGGTCTTCGGTGCATGACTGCCGTCTGTCCCGAGTACCGTTGTTATGCATGTTCCATTGCATCCAGTTGGTTAAATCCTTGCATGATGGCATTGTTGATATGTTCTTGCATGATATTTATTGTTGATACTACTGGTCATGCTATGTTTCGAAGAAGTACGTACTTATGATGTTCATGCTAGTCAGTATGCCATGCTTAGATGGATATGATTCATTGTTGATATGGTGGATAGTTATGTGGTTCTCTCATGATTATGTTGATATCATGCTCATGCATTGTAATTACATCATGTATTTTATCATGGCTTAGCATATTTTCATTCAAGTTTAACTGGACTAAATTGAACTTGAACATTTGTTGGCTGAGTCATGGTGCCACCATATCGAACTGACTAGTGCGACCACGCTTACCTTTATGGGGAGGTCCTAACTGGGTCTATTGTCGTGCCTCTCGCCGGTGCCTCCAACGAGGGAAGGTTATGGGCATGCGGTCCCCTGGCCTGATAAGCAGACATAACCTTGTGTGCCCATTGTTGTTGTTGTTATGGATCCGGGTCCCCATTTGGGACCGTTTGGCCACGACGGTGGTCGTTGTGTCTTTGGTAAACATGGGGCCACTCAGGACTAGCCCAGTGGGGAGTGAGTCAGAGTGGCCGGGAGAGTGTCATGGAAGTAGATCGGTTTTGTCGGAACGCCGTTGGTCCACCCGAATGGGAGTGCGAGGCCATGGGTTCCGTAGTGTGGGTACAATGTACTAACCTCGGCAGAGTGTATATTAAATCTATCGATAGCCGCGCCCGCGGATAAGGGCCCAGTTCGTAGTTGGTCACACTATGAGTCAACAGTAGTAATAATAATGTGCTTAATAACAACCATGGTTTGATGATGAGATAAGTTGGTTGTGATCACCGGAAGGATCACCGTTTGAGGCCAGGTATTGGTCATGGTTGTGATCGCCGGAAGGATCACTGTTTGAGACCAAGTGTTGGTCATGGTTGTGATCGCCGGAATGATCACCGTGGTATCGAGGATACCGAGTTGTTGGATATTCGTGATGTTGTGCGAGAATCATGGGTAAAGATCAAGCTCCTTGTGGTCATTTGATGATTACTACGGTATTGTTTATACCAAGCTTGATTTGATCCTGAGATGATCGTGTAATGTCCGAGGTTGGTAAGTGATGCATGTGATGGTTACGAGGTAACCCGAGCAGAATAAATGGTGCATATAGTGTCATCATGTTGCATGCTGGTATCGTAAGATTTACATGTTCATGTCACGATCATATTGTTCTAGCAGTATTATGTTCATGTTGTTCATGCCATGACTAGCAGTATTATGTTCATGCCATGTTTTCCCGATGATCTCATGATAATTCCTGCTTAACCTGTAATTGCCATGTTGTTGTTTGTCTTGAATGCTTCTGGTTATTGTGAGCTTGCAAGTACATTCAATGTACTAACCTGGCGTGTCATGCCATTTTGCAGGTCGTGCCTGGATTGCTTGCTTGTTTGGTGTTGTTCCTGTGTTTGCGAGCTAGGATAAACGTTCCAGCCAGAGTCCCTACGGATTGGAGTCCATCATCGCCGTTCGTTGTTCCGCTGCCAGTAGTTGTTCCGTTCCTTCAAGTTGTTATGCTGCTTGTATAGAGCAACCGTGGTTGGCGTAGTGTTGCCGAGCTGTTGCTATTCATTGTAATATCAGAACCCTTGTATTTGCATTCATTTTGTAATAGAGAGCTGGTTTGTTCTATACTAAGCAGTGCCGTATTCCAGTTTTCTCTGAGCTGGGGTGCCACACAAATCAACCAAAACCCTAATGTCACCTAGATACTCCAATGTCACCTCTAGTATCCGTGGGTATGATTATACGATATGCATCACACGATCTCAGATTCATCTATTCAACCAACACAAAGAACTTCAAAGAGTGCCCCAAAGTTTCTACCGGAGAGTCAAGATGAAAACGTGTGCCAACCCCTATACATAAGTTCATGAGGTCACGGAACTCGCAAGTTGATCACCAAAACATACATCAAGTGGATTGCATGAATATCCCATTGTCACCACAGATAAGCACATGCAAGACATACATCAAGTGTTCTCAAATCCTTAAAGACTCTCCGATAAGATAATTTCAAAGGGAAAACTCAATCCATTACAAGAGAGTAGAGGGGGAGAAACATCATAAGATCCAACTATAATAGCAAAGCTCGCGATACATCAAGATCGTGCCGAATCAAGAACACGAGAGAGAGAGGGAGAGATCAAACACATAGCTACTGGTACATACCCTCAGCCCCGAGGGTGAACTACTCCCTCCTCGTCATGGAGAGCGCCGGGATGATGAAGATGGTCACCGGAGAGGGATTCCCCCTCCGGCAGGGTGCCGGAACAGGTTCTAGATTGGTTTTCGGGGGCCCATTAACATCCAAAATAGATAATATAATAGCATGGAGCAATCAAAAATTATAGATACGTTGGAGACGTATCAAGCATCCCCAAGCTTAATTCCTGCTCGTCCTCTAGTAGGTAAATGATAAAAACAGAATTTTTGATGTGGAATGCTACCTAACATAATTATCAATGTAATTTTATTTATTGTGGCATGAATGTTCAGATCCGAAAGATTCAATACAAAAGTTTAATATTGACATGAAATAATAATACTTCAAGCATACTAACAAAACAATAATGTCTTCTCAAAATAACATGGCCAAAGAAAGCTATCCCTTCAAAATCATATAGTCTGGCTATGCTCTATCTTCATCATACAAAATATTTAAATCATGCACAACCCCGATGACAAGCCAAGCAATTGTTTCATACTTTTGATGTTCTCAAACTTTTTCAATCTTCATGCAATACATGAGCGTGAGCCATGGACATATCACAATAGGTGGAATAGAATGGTGGTTGTGGAGAAAAAAAGGAGGAAGATAGTCTCACATCAACTAGGCGTATCAACAGGCTATGGAGATGCCCATCAATAGATATCAATGTGAGTGAGTAGGGATTGCCAGGCAACGGATGCACTAGAGCTATAATGTATGAAAGATCAACAAAAGAAAACTAAGTGGGTGTGCATCCAACTTGCTTGCTCATGATGACCTAGGGAATTTGAGGAAGCCCATCATTGGAATATACAAGCCAAGTTCTATAATGAAAAATTCCCACTAGTATATGAAAGTGAAAAAATAGGAGACTCTCTATCATGAAGATCATGGTGCTACTTTGAAGCACAAGTGTGGAAAAAGGATAGTAACATTGCCCCTTTTCTATTTTTCTCTCATTTTTGGTGGGCTTCTTAGGCCTCTTTTATTTTTTTTCATCCGGAGGCTCATCCCGACTTATGGGGGAATCATAGTCTCCATCATCCTTTCCTCACATGGGACAATTCTCTAATAATGAAGATCATCACACTTTTATTTACTTACAACTCAAGAATTACAACTCGGTACTTAGAACAAATATGACTCTATGTGAATGCCTCCAGTGGTGTCCCGGGATATGTAATGAATCAAGAGTGACATGTTTGAAAGAATTATGAAAGGCGGCTTTGCCACAAATATGATGTCAACTACATGATCATGCAAAGCAATATGACAATGATGAAGCGTGTCATAATAAATGGAACGGTGGAAAGTTGCATGGCAATATGTATCAGAATGGCTATGGAAATTCCATAATAGGTAGGTATGGTGGATGTTTTGAGGAAGGTAAATGGTGGGTTTATGGTACCGGTGAAAGTTGCGCAGTACTGGAGAGGCTAGCAATGGTGGAAGGGTGAGAGTGCGTATAATCCATGGACTCAACATTAGTCATAAAGAACTCACATACTTATTGCAAAAATCTATTAGTTATCGAAATGAAGTATTACACGCATGCTCCTAGGGGGATAGATTGGTAGGAAAAGACCATCCCTCGTCCCCAGCCGCCACTCATAAGGAAGACAATCAGAAAATAAATCATGCTCCGACTTCATCACATAATGGTTCACCATACGGGCATGCTACGGGAATCACAAACTTTAACACAAGTATCTCTGAAATTCACAACTACTCAACTAGCATGACTCTAATATAACCATCTTCATATCTCAAAACAATCATCAAGTATCAAACTTCTGATAGTATTCAATGCACTTTATATGAAAGTTTTTATTATACCCATCTTGGATGCCTATCATATTAGGACTAATTTCATAACCAAAGAAAATTACCATGCTGTTCTAAAATATTCTCAAAATAATATAAGTGAAGCATGAGAGTTCATCTATTTATTAAAAATAAAACCACCGCCTTCCTCTAAAAAGATATAAGTGAAGCACTAGAGAAAACGACAAACTACTCCGAAAGATATAAGTGAAGATCAATGAGTAGTTGAATAATTATGCAACTATGTGAAGACTCTCTAACATTTAAGAATTTCAGATCTAGGGATTTTATTCAAACATAAAGCAAAACAAAAGAAAATAAAATGACGCTCCAAGCAAAACACATATCATGTGGTGAATACAAATATAGTCTCAAGTAAAGTTACCGATGAACGAAGACGAAAGAGGGGATGCCATTCGGGGCATCCCCAAGCTTAGGCCATTGGTTGTCCTTGAATATTACCTTGGGGTACCTTGGGCATCCCCAAGCTTAGGCTCTTGCCACTCCTTATTCCATAGTCCATCGAATCTTTACCAAAACTTGAAAACTTCATAACACAAAACTTAACAGAAAACTTGTAAGCTCCGTTAGTATAAGAAAATAAATCACCACTTAGGTACTGTTGGGAACTCATTCTAAATTCATATTAGTGTAATATCTACTATATTCCAACTTATCTATGGTTCATACCCTCCGATACTACTCATCGATTCATCAAAATAAGCAAACAACACAATGAAAACATAATGTGTCAAAAACAGAACAGTCTGTAGTAATCTCGAGATTTCGAATAATTCTGTAACTCCAATAATTATGAAAAATTAAGATGACCTAAATAATTTGTATATTGATCTACCGAAGTTCGAATTGGTATTTTATCGCTCTCTGGTAAAAAACGAAAATTATTTTCGGGAGAGCATACTTTCTGTTTTTATCAGCAGATCAAATAATAATCACCCAAGAAGATCCTAAAGGATTTACTTGGCATAAACACTAAACCATAAAAAGCACAATAATAACAGAGGCTAGATGAATTATTTATTACTAAACATGAACAAAAAGTAAAGAACAAAAATAAAATTGGGTGCCTCCCAACAAGCGCTATCGTTTAACGTCCCTAGCTAGGCATGATGATTTCATTGATGCTCACATAAAAGATAGGAACTGAAACATAAAGAGAGCATCATGAAGAATATAACTAGCACATTTAAGCCTAACCCACTTCCTATGCATAGGGATTTTGTGAGCAAACAACTTGTGGGAACAAGAATCAACTTGCATAGGAAAGTAAAACAAGGATAACTTCAAGATTTTCAACACATAGAGAGGAAACTTGATATTGTTGCAATATGTAAAAGCATATGTTCCTCTCTCATAATAATTTTTAGTAGCATCATGAATTAATTGAATAGTATAACCATCACATAAAGCATTCTTTCATGATCTACAAGCATAGAATTTTTATTACTCTCCACATAAGCAAATTTGTGCTCATGAATAGTAGTGGGAGCAAACTCATCAAAATAATTATCATGTGAGGCATAATCCAATTGAAAGTTAAAATCATGATGACAAGTTTCATGGATATCACTATTCTTTGTAGAATACATTTCATCACAATAATCATCATAGATAGGAGGGATGCTTTCATCATAATAAATTTGCTCATCAAAGCTTGGGGGACAAAAAATATAATATTCATCAAACATAGCATCCCCAAGCTTGTGGCTTTGCATATCATTAGCATCATGGATATTCAAAGAATTCGTACTAACAACATTGCAATCATGCTCATCATCCAAAGATTTAGTGCCAAACATTTTAATACATTTTTCTTCTAGCATTTTGGCACAATTATTGGAATCCTTATTTTCACGAAAGATATTAAAAAGATGAAGCATATGAGGCACCCTCAATTCCATTTTTTAGTTTTCTTTCATAGACTAAACTGGTGATAAAACAAGAAACTAAAAGATTCGATTACAAGATCTAAAGATATACCTTCAAGCGCTAAACTCCCCGACAAGGGCACCAAAAAAAATCTTGATGTCTACTACACAACCTTCTTTTGTAGACGTTGTTGGGCCTCCAAGTGCAGAGGTTTATAGGACAGTAGCAAATTTCCCTCAAGTGGATGACCTAAGGTTTATCAATCCGTGGGAGGCATAGGATGAAGATGGTCTCTCTCAAAAAACCCTGCAACCAAATAGCAAAGTGTCTCTTGTGTCCCCAACACACCCCATACAATGGTAAATTGTATAGGTGCACTAGTTAGGCGAAGAGATGGTGATACAAGTGCAATATGGATGGTAGATATAGGTTTTTGTAATCTGAAAATATAAAAACAGAAAGGTAACTAATGATAAAAGTGAGCGAAAACGGTATTGCAATGCGTTGAAACAAGGCCTAGGGTTCATACTTTCACTAGTGTAAGTTCAATCAACAATAATAAAATAATTGGATCATATAACTATCCCTCAACATGCAACAAAGAGTCGCTCCAAAGTCACTAATAGCGGAGAACAAACGAAGAGATTATTGTAGAGTACAAAACCACCACAAAGTTATCCTTTCTGATCGATCTATTCAAGAGTCTGTAGTAAAATAACAGGAAGCTATTCCTTCCGTTCAAGCTATCCTAGAGTTCGTACTAGAATAACACCTTAAGAGACAAATCAGCCAAAACCCTAATGTCACCTAGATACTCTAGTGTTACCTCAAGTATCCGAGGGTATGATTATACGATATGCATCACACGATCTCATATTCATCTATTCAACCAACACAAAGAACTTCAAAGAGTGCCCCAAAGTTTCTACCGGAAAGTCAAGAGAAAACGTGTGCCAACCCCTATGCATAAGTTCACGAGGTCACGGAACTCGCAAGTTGATCACCAAAACATACATCAAGTGGATCACGCGAATATTCCATTGTCACCGCAGATAAGCACATGCAAGACATACATTAAGTGTTCTCAAATCCTTAAAGACTCAATCCAATCAGATAACTTCAAAGGGAAATCTCAATCCATTACAAGAGAGTAGAGGGGGAGAAACATCATAAGATCCAACTATAATAGCAAAGCTCGCGATACATCAAGATCATGCTGAATCAAGAACACGAGAGGGAGAGAGAGATCAAACACATAGCTACTGGTACATACCCTCAGCCCCGAGGGTGAACTACTCCCTCCTCGTCATGGAGAGTGCTGGGATGATGAAATGGTCATCGGAGAGGGATTCCCCCCCTCCGCAGGGTGCCGGAACGGGTCTAGATTGGGTTTCGGTGGCTACAGAGGCTTCTGGTGGCAGAACTCCTGATCTAGGTTATTTTTTGGAAGTTTGGGGATATATAAGAGGCGTTGGCGTCGTGAACAAGTCAGGGGGTCCACGAGGTGGCCACGAGGTAGGGGGCGTGCCTAGGGGTAGGGCGCGCCCCACCCTCGTGGTGGCCTCAGGACTCTTCTGGTCCAAAAATGGTCTCCTTCAATTTTCAGGTCAACTGGACTCCGTTTGATATTCCTTTTCTGCGATACTCAAAAACAAGGAAAACACAGAAACTGGCACTAGGCTCTAGGTTAATAGGTTAGTCCCAAAAATCATATAAAATAGCATATAAATGCATATAAAACATCCTAGATGGATAATATAATAGCATGGAACAATCAAAAATTATAGATACGCTGGAGACCTATCAGGCACCCTTCGAATATGCCAGGAATCCCACGCAAACTGGTCGAACACAGCCTCAACATAATAAAGGGGTTCAAACCAGTCAAGCAAACGCTGCGACGATTTTCTAAACCCAAACAACAAGCTATGGGGGAGGAGCTAGCCAAATTACTTGAAGCCAGGTTCATTAGAGAGATCAAACACCTGGACTGGCTGGCAAACCTGTTCATGGTACCAAAGAAGGATAAATCCTGGTGCCTTTGTGTCGATTTCAAGGACCTCAATAAGGCTTGCCCTAAGGACCCATTCCCACTGCCCCGCATTGACCAAATCATTGACGCGACCATAGGACATCACTCACTGTGTTTCCTCAACGCATACTCCGGATACCATCAAATTAAGATGAAGGAGTCCGACGAAGCTGCAACAACGTTCATGATATGTCTCCAATGTATCTACTTTTCCAAACACTTTTGCCCTTGTTTTGGACTCTAACTTGCATGATTTAAATGGAACTAACCCGGACTGCCGCTGTTTTTAGCAGAATTGCCATGGTGTTATTTTTGTGCGGAAATAAAAGTTCTCGGAATGGCTTGAAAATCCACGGAGACACGTTTTGGAATTAATGAAAAATGTTGGCGAAAGAATCTGCATCAGGGGCCCACACCCTGTCCACGAGGGTTTAGCCCCCCCCCCCCCGCCGGGGCGCGCCCCCCTGCCGTGTGGGCCCCATGGGACTCCATCGACCTCAACCCCAACTCCACATATTCACTTTTTTTGAGGGTTGAAATAGTAGGAAAGGCTCCTACTGCATATATTACCAACTCACAAGCAGTACAGAGTTTGAGAGTTATGTTACATATACACTAGGGGGGGGGGCAGTGTTGACAATGGTACAATTTGCCACAAGGTGAAAGCTATTGCTACAGCAGAGAGTTAATCACTTGCGCGACCAGTTGCTTCTTGTGGGGGGGGGACTCGGTAGTTGATGTCAGCAAAGTACCTCTTGAACCTAGCCAGCCAGGAAGAGATCGAGGGGGCGACCTGTCTGAAGTAGTTATTGTTTCTCTATTTCCATATGCTCCAGGTTGCTACGAAGAAAACATCCATGATCATCTTCCTTCTATGCAAAGTCTTGAGGTGTATCACAAGCTCCATTCTGTTACCTTGCGAGGGCCAGTAAATGTTGTGTTTGCCCCAGCAGGTCGTGTTGAATGGGCAATGGAAAAACAGGTGCTCGATGGTTTCTTCCACATGGTGCCCACATAAAAGACAATCAATGTTGTTACCAATGTTGTAGTGTCTTCTCTTGAGCATGTTTCACGTGTTGAGGCGACCTGAGAGCAGGAACCAGCCAAAAACCTTGATTTTAGGGATGCTTTTGGCTTTCCAAAGCCACATGTGTGCATCATGAGCAACTATCTCTCTGAAGAAGAATGCGCAGTACTCCTTGGTTTTGAATTCGGCAGATCCCCAAGTGTATGTCCAGGCATCATCAGAGGCGTTCATCATCATAGTGCTAACTTCCTCTTGGAGGGCTCTCAGTTCATCATACGCTTGGGTAGAGAGGGGCAAATGGAAGGCTTTGTCAAGATGGGTGATTAAGAGGAATTGACGTACTGATGCGTCTTCATTATTTGTAAAGGAGAAAGCACACAGGTACGTATCCGATAGTATGGAATTGTTCCAGTCATCCTTCCAAAACAGAGCCGTGTCTCCCGACCCCATGTTCACCTTAGTGATCCCTCTGTAGACGGGCATTAGTTTTACAAGCTGGCGCCACCAGAAGGAGCCGCACGATGCCGCAGTGTGGGGGACAGTGGACGCATAGTCCGTGTCCCAAATCAGGTGTACCCAGGGTGTGTCCTTTTCGTTGTAAAACTTGTGCAGTAGCTTAAGGAGCAATGCTTCATTATGAACTTTAAGATTTAGAATCCCGAGGCCGCCATTATTCTTTGGTCGACACACCATGTCCCAGGCCGCAAGTGAGTTACTCTTCTCACCATCATCAGTTTTCTTCACCCAGAGCCCGTGTCTTCGAATCTTGTCAAATCGTTCATTGATTTTTGGCGGGAGTTTAAGGATCCGCATATTCACTTTCGGGGAGAAAAAATTAGAGAGAAGGATTCATCACGTTTTACGATACGGAGCCGCCGCCAATCCCTAATCTTCCTCAGGAGGGCTGATCTGGAGTCCGTTCGGGGCTCCGGAGAAGGGAATCTGTCGCTATCGTCATCATCAACCATCCTCCATCACCAATTTCATGATGCTCACCGCCGTGCGTGAGTAATCCCATCGTAGGATTGCTGGACGGTGATGGGTTGGATGAGATTTACCATGTAATCGAGTTAGTTTTGTTAGGGTTTGATCCCTAGTATCCATTATGTTCTAAGATTGATGTTGCTATGACTTTGCTATGCTTAATGCTTGTCACCAGGGCCCGAGTGCCGTGATTTCAGATCTGAACCTATTATGTTTTCATGAATATATGTGAGTTCTTGATCCTATCTTGCAAGTCAATAGTCACCTACTATGTGTTATGATCCAGCAACCCCGAAGTGACAATAATCGGGACCCCTCCCGGTGATGACCGTAGTTTGAGGAGTTCATGTATTCACAATATTAATGCTTTGGTCCGGTACTATATTAAAAGGAGGCCTTATTATCCCTTAGTTTCGAAAATAGGACCCGGCTGCCACAGGAGGGTAGGACAAAAGATGTCATGCAAGTTCTTTTCCATAAGCACGTATGACTATATTCGGAATACATGCCTACATTACATTGATGAACTGGAGCTTGTTCTGTGTCACCCTATGTTATCGTCAAGCTAGTTTTTATCACCCTCATATGATTTGCGTTCGTTACTTTGATAATTTGATATGTGGGTGGACCAGTGCTTGGGTACTGCCCTTCCTTGGACAAGCATCCCACTTATGATTAACCCCTCTTCCAAGCATCCGCAACTACAAAAGAAGTATTAAGGTAAACCTAACCATAGCATGAAACATATGGATCCAAATCAGCCCTTACGAAGCAACTCATAAACTAGGGTTTAAGCTTCTGTCACTCTAGCAACCCATCATCTACTTATTACTTCCCAATGCCTTCCCCTAGGCCCAAGCAATGGTGAAGTGTCATGTAGTCGACGTTCACATGAGACCACTAGAGGAAAGACAACATACATCTCATCAAAATATCAAACGAATACCAAATTCATATGACTACTTATAGAAAGACTTCTCCCATGTCCTCAGGAACAAACGTAACTACTCACAATTCATATTCATGTTCATTATCAGAGGGGTATTAATATGCGTAAAGGATCTGAACATATGATCTTCCACCAAATAAACCAACTAGCATCAACTACAAGGAGTAATCAACACTACTAGCAACCCACAGGTGTCAATCTGAGGTTTTGGGCCAAAGATTGGATACAAGAGATCAACTAGCGTTTGAGAGGAGATGGCGCTGGTGAAGATGTTGATAGAGATTGACGCCCTTCCACTGAGAGGATCGATGGTGATGACGATGGTGATGATTTCCCCCTCCCGGAGGGATGTTTCCCCGGCAGAACAGCTCCACCGGAGCCCTAGATTGGTTCTACCAAGGTTCCACCTCGTGGCGGCGGAGTTTCGTCCCGTGAGCTTGCTTATGATTTTTTCTAGGGTGAAAGACTTCATATAGCCAAAGATGGGCACCGGAGGCCTGCCAGGGGGCCCATGAGGCAGGGGGCGCGCCCAGGGGGTAGGGCACACCCCCACCCTCGTGGATGGTGGGTGGCCCCCCTCTGGTGCTTCCTTCACCCAATATATTTTATATATTCTGAAACTAACTTCCATGAAGTTTCAGGACTTTTGGAGTTGTGCAGAATAGGTCTCTAATATTTGCTCCTTTTCCAGCCCAGAATTCTAGCTGTCGGCATTCTCCCACTTCGTGTAAACCTTGTAAAATAACAGAGAATAGGCATAACTATTGTGACATAATGTGTAATAACAGCCCATAATGCAATAAATAGCAATATAAAAGCATGGTGCTAAATGGAAGTATCAAGTACTACCGAAGTTCTTCAAAGATGTATCTCCGAAGAGGAGGGACGACAACTCTTTGATGAAATACATGCTGGTCTCGGTGGCCATCACGCCGTAGCTCGGGCCCTCGTAAGTAAGGCCTTTCGTACATGTTTCTTTTGGCCCACAGCCCGAGCAGATGCGCAGGCCCTTGTATAGCGCTGTGTCGGATGCCAGCTATTCACCAAACAAAGTCACATGCCGCCCACCACCCTAAAAACAATGCCAATTACTTGGCCTTTTGCACCCTTAAAGGGGGAGTCACAAAAAGAAATATTTGCTGGTTATGGTGGATAAATTCACTAAGTGGATAGAGGCCAAACCAGTAAAAATGGCTGAAGCTGGGCCGGTGATGGACTTTATATCCGGTGTTGTACACCGTTATGGTGTCCCGCACAGTATCATTACTGACAATGGCTCTAACTTTACATCCGATGAGGTAGAAAATTGGTGTGCTAACCTAGGCATTAAGCTCGATTACACCTCCGTATATCACCCTCAGACAAACGGTCAGGTCGAATGGGCTAATGCCCTGATAATGAGCGGCATTAAACCCAGATTAGTGCAATCCCTACGGGAGTCTGATAAACACTGGGTCAAGGAACTTAATTCCGTACTGATACATCTCCGATGTATCTACTTTTCCTAACGCTTTTCCTCTTGTTTTGGACTCTAATTTGCATGATTTGAATGAATCTAACCCCGGACTGACGTGTTTTCAACAGAACTAAGATGGTGTTGTTTTTGTGCAGAAATACAAGTTCTCGGAATGGAACGAAACTTTGCGAGGAATTTTTATATAATATATAAGAATTTCTGGAGCCAAGACCTACCGAAGGGGGCCACCTAGGTGGGCACAACCCACCAGTGCACGCTCCCCTCACCAGACGCGCCCAAGTGGGTTGTCCCCACCTAGTGGCCCTGCAGACCCTAAAACCTACGCTATAAAATCCTATTTTCCAGAAAAAATCAGGGAGAAAGAATTATCGTGATCCACGAGACAGAGCCGCCGCCACCTCCTGTTCTACATCGGGATGCCAGATCTGGAGTCCGTGTGGGGCTCCGGAGAGGGGGATCTTCGTTCTTCGTCATCACCAACCCTTCTCCATCGCCAATTCCATCATGCTCCCCACTAGGAGTGAGTAATTCCTTCGTAGGCTCGCTGATCGGTGAGGAGTTGGATGAGATTCATCATGTAATCGAGTTAGTTTTGTTAGGGCTTGATCCCTAGTATCCACTATGTTCTAAGATTGATGTTGCTATGACTTTGCAATGCTTAATGCTTGTCACTTTGGGCCCGGGTGCCATGATTTTAGATCTGAACCGTTTATGTTATCACCATTATATCCATGTTCTAGATCCGATGTTGCAAGTTATAGTCACCTATTACGCGTTATGATCCGGAAACCCTGGAGTGACAATAATCGGGACCACTCCCAGTGATGACCGTAGTTTGAGGAGTTCATGTATTCACTATGTGTTAATGCTTTGTTCCGGTTCTCTATTAAAAGGAGGCCTTAATATCCCTTAGTTTCCAATATGGACCCCGCTGCCACGGGAGGGTAGGACAAAATATGTCATGCAAGTTCTTTCCAAAAGCACGTATGACTATTTACGGAATACATGCCTACATTATATTGACGAACTGGAGCTAGTGCCGTATCTCCCTAGATTATAACTGTCTCATGATGAATATCATCCAACAAGTCACCTATCCAATGCCTATGAATTTATCCTATATTGTTTTGCGAAGTTACTACTGCTATCGTCACTGTTACACTTGCTACAAAACTATTGCTACTATTACCATTACCGTTGCTGTTGCTACTATTATCAAAATCATCATACTACTTTGCTACTGATCACTTTGCTTGAGATAATTAATCTCCAGGTGTGGTTGAATTGACAACTCATCTGCTAATACCTTCAAATATTCTTTGGCTCCCCTTGTGTCGAATCTATAAATTTGGGTTGAATACTCTACCCTCGAAAACTGTTGTGATCCCCTATACTTGTGGGTTATCACGTACTCTAGGGACTGCGAACAACGCCAAATCCTACGACCGGATATACACCCTTCTTCATGGTGTACGACACAGAGGCTGTCTTGCCTTCTGACATTATTCATGACTCACCTCGAGTGCGCATGTACAAAGAGAGAGAAGCTGAGCTTGATTGGCAGGACGACCTAGATGGCCTGGAGGAGGAACGCGATGTTGCAAAAGCCCGTTCCACATTCTATCAACAATAGGCTCGGAGATACCAAAGCAGAGAAGTGCGGGCCAAGACCTACAACATCGGCGAACTCGTTTTACGCCTCCCAGAGAAGAAAAAGGACAAACTCAAAGCAAAATGGGAGGGTGAAGGAAATATGCCCTAGAGGCAATAATAAAGTTGTTATTTATATTTCATTATATCATGATAAATGTTTGTTATTCATGCTAGAATTGTATTAACCGAAAACTTAGTACATGTGTGAATACATAGACAAACAGAGTGTCCCTAGTATGCCTCTAGTTGACTAGCTCGTTAATCAAAGATGGTTAAGTTTCCTAGCCATGGACATGTGTTGTCATTTGATGAACGGGATCACATCATTAGAGAATGATGTGATGGACTAGACCCATCCGTTAGCTTAGCACTATGATCATTTAGTTTGTTGCTATTGCTTTCTCCATGACTTATACATGTTCCTATGACTATGAGATTATGCAACTCCCGAATATCGGAGGAACACTTAGTGTGATATCAAACGTCACAACGTAACTGGGTGATTATAAAGATGCTCTACAGGTGTCTTCGATGGTGTTTGTTGAGTTGGCATAGATCGAGATTAGGATTTGTCACTCCTATTGTCGGAGAGGTATCTCTGGGCCCTCTCGGTAATGCACATCACTATGAGCCATGCAAGCAATGTGACTAATGAGTTAGTTATGGGATGGTGCATTACAGAACGAGTAAAGAGACTTGCGGGTAATGAGATTGAACTAGGTATAATGATACAGACGACCGAATCTCGGGCAAGTAACATACCGATGACAAAGGGAACAACGTATGTTGTTATGTGGTTTGACCGATAAAGATCTTCATAGAATATGTAGGAGCCAACATGAGCATCCAGGTACCGCTATTGGTTATTGACCAGAGATGTGTCTCGGTCATGTCTACATAGTTCTCGAACCCGTAGGGTCTACACGCTTAACGTTCGGTGACGATCAGTATTATGAGTTTATGTGTTTTGATGTACAGAAGGTTGTTTAGTGTCCCGGATTTGATCACGGGCATGATGAGGAGTCTCAAAATGGTCGAGACATAAAGATCGATACATTGGAAACCTATGTTTGGACATCGGAATGGTTCCGGATGAGTTCAGGAATATACTGGAGTCCGGGTGGTTACCAGAACCCCCCGAGAAGTATATGGGCCTTATTGGGCCATAGTGGGAGAGAGGAGAAGGAATCCTAGAAAGGGGCGCGCCCCCTAACCCAATCCGAATAGGGTGGGGCGCCAGCCCCACCTTTCCTTCCTCCTTCCTTCCCCTTCCTTCCTCTCCTAGTCCAACTAGGGAAGGGGGGAATCCTACTCCCAGTGGGAGTAGGACTCCTCCAGGGCGCGCCATAGAGGGAAGGCCCTCCCCCTCCTCCACTCCTTTATATATGGGGGAGAGGGCACCCCATAGGGACACAAGTTGACAATTGTCTTAGCTGTGTGCGGTGCCCCCCTCCACCATAATCCACCTCGGCCATATCGTAGCGGTGCTTAGGCGAAGCCCTGTTCTAGTAGCTTCATCATCACCGTCATCACGCCGTCGTGCTGACGAAACTCTCCCTTGACACTCAGCTATATCTAGAGTTCGTGGGACATCGCCGAGCTGAATGTGTGCCGATCACGGAGGTGCTGTACCTTCGGTGCTAGGATCGGTCGGATCGTGAAGACGTTTGACTACATCAACCGCGTTGTCATAACGCTCCCGCTTACGGTCTACGAGGGTACATGGACAACACTCTTCCCCTCTCGTTGCTATGGATCACCATGATAGATCTTGCGTGTGTGTAGGATTTTTTTTTGAAATTATTGCGCTCCCCATCAGTGGCATCTGAGCCAGGTCTATGCGTAGATGTTATATGCACGAGTAGAACACAAAGGAGTTGTGGGCGTGGGTATATACATATTTCTTGCTGTCACTAGTTGATTCTTGATTTAGTGGTATTGTTGAATGAAGCGGCCTAGATCGACATTACGTGTACGCTTACGCGAGACTGGTTCTACCGACGTGCTTCGCACATAGGTGGCTAGTGGGTGTCTGTTTCTCCAGCTTTAGTTGAATCGGATTCAATGAACATGGTTCTTTCTGAACATCAAAAAGCAATCACTATACCAAGTTGTGGTTTTTCGATGCGTAGGTAAGAATGGTTCTTGCTCAGCCCATAGCAGCCACCTAAAACTTGCAACAACAAAGTAGAGGACGTCTAACTTGTTTTTGCAGGGCATGTTGTGATGTGATATGGTCAAGACATGATGCTAAATTTTATTGTATGAGATGATCATGTTTTGTAACGGAGTTATCGGCAACTGGCAGGAGCCATATGGTCGTTGCTTTATTGTATGAAATGGAATCGCCATGTAATTGCTTTACTTTATCACTAAGCGGTAGCGATAGTCGTAGAAGCAATAGTTGGTGAGACGACAACGATGCTTCGATGGAGATCAAGGTGTCAAGCCGGTGACGATGGTGATCATGACGGTGCTTTGGAGATGGAGATCAAAGGCACAAGATGATGATGGCCATATCATATCACTTATATTGACAGCATGTGATGTTTATCCTTTATGCATCTTATTTTGCTTAGTTTGGCGGTAGCATTATAAGATGATCTCTCACTAAATTTCAAGATAAAAAGTGTTCTCCCTGAGTATGCACCATTGCTACAGTTCGTCGTGCAGAGACACCACGTGATGATCGGGTGAGATAAGCTCTACGTTCACATACAACGGGTGCAAGCCAGTTTTGCACACGCAGAATACTTGGGTTAAACTTGACGAACCTAGCATATGCAGATATGGCCTCGGAACACTGAGACCCAAAGGTCGAGCATGAATCATATAGTAGATATGATCAACATAGTGATGTTCACCATTCAAAACTACTCCATCTCACGTGATGACCGGACATGGTTCTGTTGATATGGATCACGTGATCACTTAGATGATTAGAGGGATGTCTATCTAAGTGGGAGTTCTAAAGTAATTTGATTAATTGAACTTTAATTTATCATGAACTTAGTCCTGGTAGTTTTTGCATATCTATGTTGTAGATCAATAGCTCACATATAGTTCCCCTATTTTATTTTTGATATGTTCCTAGATAAAAGTAAGTTGAAAGATGATAGTAGCAATGATGTGGACTGAGTCTATGATCTAAGGATTATCCTCATTGCTGCATAGAAGAATTATATCCTTGATGCACCGCTAGGTAACGAACCTATTGCAAGATTAGATGCAGATGTTATGAACGTTTGGCAAGCTCGGTATGAAGACTACTTGATAGTTTAGTGCGCCATGCTTTACGTCTTATAACCGGGACTACAAACACCATTTTGAACACCACAGAGCATATAAGATGTTCCAAGAGCTGAAATTGGTATTTCGGACTCATGCCCGAGTCAAGAGGTATGAGACCTCTAACAAGTACTTTGCCTACAAGACGGAGGAGAATAGCTCAACTAGTGAGCATGTGCTCAGAATGTCTGAGTACTACAATCGCTTGAATCAAGTGGGAGTTAATCTTACATATAAGATAGTGATTAACAGAGTTCTCTAGTCACTATCATGAAGTTACTCGAACTTCGTGAGGAACTATAATATGCAAGGGATGACGAAAAAGATTCCCGAGCTCTTCGTGATGCTGAAATCAATGAAGGTAGAAATCAAGAAAAGCATCAAATGTTGATGGTTGACAAGACCACTAGTTTCAAGTAAAAGGGCAAAGGGAAAGAAAGGGAACTTCAAGAAAGAATGGCAAGCAAGTTGCCACTCCCGTGAAGAAACCCAAAGCTAGGCCTAAGCCTGAAACTGAGTGTTTCTACTGCAAAGGGAAAGGTCACTGGAAGCGGAACTACCCCAAATACTTGGCAGATAAGAAGGATGGCAAAGTGAACAAAGGTATATTTGATATATAGATTATTGATGTGTACTTTACTAGTGTTCATAGTAGCCACTGGGTATTTGATACTGGTTCAGTTGCTATGATTAGTAACTTGAAACAGGAGTTATAAAATGAACAGAGACTAGTTGTGGGCAATATGACGATGTGTGTTGGAAGTGATTCGATAAGATCACCATCGCACACTCCATTTACCTTTGGGATTAGTGTTGAACCTAAAATAAATGTTATTTGCTATTTGCGTTGAGCATAATATGATTGGATCATGTTTATTGCAATATAGTTATTAATTTAAGTCAAAGAATAATTGTTATTCTGTTTACATGAATAAAACCTTCTGTGGTCATACACCCTAGGTGAATGGTTTATTGAATCTCGATTGTAGTGATACACATATTTATAATATTGAAGCCAAAAGATGCAAGGTTAATAATGATAGTGCAACTTATTTGTGGCACTGTCGTTTAGGTCATATTGGTGTAAAGCGCATGAAGAAACTCCATGCCGATGGAATTTTGGAATCACTTGATGCTTGCGAACCATGCCTCTTGGTCAAGATGACTAAGATTCCGTTCTTCGGAACAATGGAGCGAGCAACTAACTTAATGGAAATAATACATACTGATGTATGCAGTCCAATGAGTGTTGAGGCTCGCGTCGGGTATTGTTATTTTCTGACCTTCAGAGATGATTTGAGCAGATATGGTATATCTACTTAATGAAACATAAGTATGAAACATTTGAAAAGTTCAAAGAATTTCAGAGTGAAGTGGAAAATCATCGTAACTAGAAAATTAAGTTTCTACGATCTGATCATGGAGGTGAATATTTGAGTTATGAGTTTGATCTTCATTTGAAACAATGCGGAATAGTTTCACAACTCACGCCACCTGGAACACCACAACGTAATGGTGTGTCCGAATGTCGTAACGGCACTTTATTAGATATGGTGTGATCTATGATGTCTCTCACTAATTTACCGCTATCATTTTGGGGTTATGCTTTAGAGACAATTGCATTC
Source organism: Triticum urartu (assembly GCF_003073215.2). Classification (NCBI taxonomy): domain Eukaryota; kingdom Viridiplantae; phylum Streptophyta; class Magnoliopsida; order Poales; family Poaceae; genus Triticum; species Triticum urartu. The sequence continues at coordinate 571,969,825 of NC_053025.1, read as the reverse complement.
ACGTTAAATAGGGCACCATCAAAATTGTTGAGACGACACCTTATGAACTGTGCTTTGGCAAGAAGCCCAATTTGTTGTTTCTTAAAGTTTGGGGCTATGATGCTTATGTGAAAAAGTTTCAACCTTATAAGCTCGAACCTATATCGGAGAAATGCGTCTTCATAGGATACCCAAAGGAAACTGTTGGGTACACCTTCTATCACAGATCCGAAGGCAAGATATTCGCTGCTAAAAATGGATCCTTTCTGGAGAAGAAGTTTCTCTCGGAAGAAGTGAGTGGGAGGAAACTAGAACTTGACGAGGTAATTGTACCTACTCCCTTATTGGAAAGTAATTCATCACTGAAATCAGCTCCAGTGATTCCTACACCAGTAAGTGAGGAAGCTAATGATGATGATCATGAAACTTCTGATCAAGTTACTACCGAACCTCGTAGGTCAACTAGAGTAAGATCTGCACCAGAGTGGTACGATAATCCTGTTCTAGAGGTCATGTTACTTTACCATGATGAACCTACGAACTATGATGAAGCGATGATGAGCCCGGATTCCACAAAATGGCTTGAGGCCATGAAATCTGAGATGAGATCCATGTATGAGAACAGAGTGTGGACTTTGGTTGACTTGCCCAATGATCGGCAAGCCATTAAGAATAAATGGATCTTCAAGAGGAAGACAGACGCTGATAGTACTATTACTATATACAAAGCTCGAATTGTCGCAAAAGTTTTTTGACAAGTTCAAGCTGTTGACTATGATTAGATTTTCTCACTCGTAGCGATGCTTAAGTCTGTCTGAATCATGTTAGCAATTGCCACATTTTATGAAATGTGGCAAATGGATGTCAAAACTGCATTCTTTAATAGATTTCTTAAAGAAGAGTTGTATACGATGCAGCAAGAAGGTTTTGTCAATCCTAAAGGTGCTAACAAAGTGTGCAAGCTCCAGCGATCCATCTATGGACTGGTGCAAGCATCTCGGAGTTGGAATATATGCTTTGATAAAGTGATGACATCATATGGTTTTATACAGACTTGCGGTGAAGCCTGTATTTACAAGAAAGTGAATGGGAGCACTACAGCCTTTCTGATAAGTATATGTGAATGACATATTGTTGATCGGAAATGATGTAGAATTTTCTAGAAAGCATAAAGGAGTTTTTTCAAAGAAAGACCTCGGTGATGCTACTTACATATTTAGCATCAAGATCTATAGAGATAGATCAAGACGCTCGATATATTTTTCAATGAGTACAGACCTTGACAAGATTTTGAAGTAGTTCAAAATGGAACAGTCGAAGAAGGAGTTCTTACCTGTGTTGCAAGGTGTGAAGTTAAGTAAAGACTCAAAACCCGACCACAATAGAAAATAGAAAGAGAATGAAAAGTCATTCCCTATGCCTCAGTCATAGGTTCTATAAATTATGCTATGCTGTGTACCAGTCCTATTGTATACCTTAGCATGATTCTGGCAAGGGAGTACAATAGTGATCTAGGAATAGATCACTGGACAACGGTCAAAATTATCCTTAGAGGACTAAGGAAATATTTCTCAGTTATGGAGGTGATAAAAGAGTTCGTCGTAAAGATTTACGTCGATGCAAGCTTTTTACATCGATCTAGATGACTATAAGTCTCGATCTGGATACATATTGAAAGTGGGAGCAATTAGCTAGAGTAGCTCCATGCAGAGTATTGTAGACATAGAAATTTGCAAAATACATACGGATCTGAATGTTGCAGACCCGTAGACTAAACTTCTCTCACAAGCAAAACACGGTCACTCTTTGGGTATTAATCACATGGCGATGTGAACTAGATTATTGAATCTAGTAAACCCTTTGGGTATTAGTCACATGAAGATGTGAACTAATCACATAAAGATCTCGGTGAAGCTGCTTACACATTGAGCATCAAGATCTATAGAGATAGATCAAGATGCTTGATAAGATTTTTCAATGAGTACATACCTTGACAAGATTTTGAAGTAGTTCAAAATGGAACAGTCAAAGAAGGAGTTCTTGCCTGTGTTGCAAGGTGTGAAGTTAAGTAAAGACTCAAAACCCGACCACGATAGAAAATAGAAAGAGAATGAAAAGTCATTCCCTATGCCTCAGCCACAGGTTCTATAAAGTATGCTATGCTATGTATCAGACCTATTGTGTACCTAACCAAGAGATTGACAAGAGGGTACAATAGTGACCCAGGAGTGGATCATTGGACAACCGTCAAAATTATCCTTAGAGGACTAAGGAAATATTTCTCAGTTATGGAGGTGATAAAAGAGTTTGTTGTAAAGAGTTACATCGATACAAGCTTTTTACACCAATCTAGATGACTCTAAGTCTTGATCTAGATAAATATTGAAAGTGGGAGCAATTAGCTAGAGTAGCTCCGTGCAGAGTATTATAGACGAAATTTGCAAAATACATACAGATATGAATATTGCAGACCCGTAGACTAAACTTCTCTCACAAGCAAAACATGATCACTCTTTGGCTATTAATTACATAGCGATGTGAACTAGATTATTGACTCTAGTAAACCCTTTGGGTATTAGTCACATGAAGATGTGAACTAATCACATGAAGATGTGAACTATTGGTGTGAAATCACATGACGATGTGAACTAGATTATTGACTCTAGTGCAAGTGGGATACTGAAGGAAATATGCCCTAGAGGCAATAATAATTTGTTATTTATATTTCCTTATATCGTGATAAATGTTATTATTCATGCTAGAATTGTATTAACCGTAAACTTAGTACATGTGTGAATACATAGACAAACAAAGTGTCCCTAGTATGCCTCTACTTGACTAGCTCGTTAATCAAAGATGGTTAAGTTTCCTAGCCATGGACATGTGTTGTCATTTGAGGAATGGGATCACATCATTAGAGAATGATGTGATGGACTAGACCCATCCGTCAGCTTAGCACTATGATCATTTTGTTTATTGCTATTGCTTTCTCCATGACTTATACATGTTCCTATGACTATGAACACTTTGTGTGCTATCAAACGTCACAACGTAACTGGGTGATTATAAGGATGCTCTACAGGAGTCTCCGATGGTGTTTGTTGAGTTGGCATAGTTCGAGATTAGGATTTGTCACTCCGATTGTCGGAGAGGTATCTCTGGGCCCTCTCAGTAATGCACATCACTATAAGCCTTGCAAGCAATGTGACTAATGAGTTATTTATGGGATGATGCATTACAGAACGAGTAAAGAGACTGCCGGTAACGAGATTGAACTAGATATAATGATACCGACGATCGAATCTTGGGCAAGTAACATACCGATGACAAAGGGAACAACGTATGTTGTGATGCGGTTTGACCGATAAAGATCTTCGTAGAATACGTAGGAGCCAATATGAGCATCTATGTTACGCTATTGGTTATTGACCAGAGATGTGTCTCGGTCATGTCTACATAGTTCTCGAACCCGTAGGGTCCGCACGCTTAACGTTCGATGACGATCAGTATTATGAGTTTATGTGTTTTGATGTACCAAAGGTTGTTTGGAGTCCCGGATGTGATCACGGGCATGACGAGGAGTCTAAAAATGGTCGAGACATAAAGATCGATATATTGGAAGCCTATGTTTGGACACCGAGATGGTTCCGGGTGAGTTTGGGAATATATCGGAGTACTGGGAGGTTACCGGAATGTAACAACCTGGATTTTGGCCCTTTTCTTTTTCTTTTGATTTATTGGTTTTTGCTCTGATTTTTCTTTTTGGAGTGGTTTTGTGGCCTTGTCACCTGGGAAATCATCCTCATTTCCCCTCCCAAGTGGCTCATCATTCTCAAAACCTTTCCAAGATCATGTCACTTCACTCTTTGACCAAACCCTAGAATATTTTTCTAGGGAATATTCCTTTTTATATTGCTTTGGGTCATATATTGCTCAAATATGCCCAAACCTCATCTTGTCCAGTTCAAAAATAATTCTCCAATATTCATTCTTCACTTCTGTCCAAAGTGGCACTTTGTGAAGGAAGTGTCACCTATCCAATCTTATTTGCTCCCAAACTTCTTGGGCATTATTGGATGTCCAAATAATGGCAACACGCCAAAATTAGACTTTATTTGCCTAGCCCATCTTCCTCAGTGATTTTTCAAAGTTTTTGTCAAATAGAAGCCATTGTGAAGGAAGTGCCAGCTAGGTCTATCCAAAAGAGTTGAAATTTTGCATGCCTCTTCATGTGCCCCATCCAATCATCCATGTGAGCACAGGACCAAATCTTTGATTCTGGCAATATTTTCAGGTTGTGAAGCAAGTGCATTTTATATTGCTTCATTAATTCTGAGAAAATACCAGATTGTTCTCCTACCTATATAACTTCTCTCCACCAAATTTGGCACCATTTCACTTGGCCAATATTTCTCCAAAATGCTTGCAAGATTCTGGTCAGTGAAGATAGCTGTGAAGGAGGTACCATTTTGGTGAATCCAATTGGTATGAAACTTATACAACATCTTTCTATGATCAAATCATGAGGCCTTGCCAAATTTGAGCTCAAGTTGCATCACCATGTGAGTGCATCATCCAAATCTCATTTCTGGACTAAATATGTAGTTGTGAAGCAACTATGATTTATCTTGGTCCATATCTTCTCAAAATTACCAGGATGAAAGTCCTTCTTTACCTCAACCTCGCAGAAAAACTCTATGGCTCCAAAACTCTTCTTGTTGATCACCAGTGCTCACTCAAGTTTACTTCAGTAAACTTCAGAGGGTGATTACCAGTTAACCATAGCAGTTTTAATCGATCTACCACAATGGTTGCAACCTCCCCTGGATGGACTACGCCCTAGACAACGTTTTCCAACCCTTGGCTTCTTCTCCTCACCAGTCTGCGCGGTGACCACCGACTTGGCATGCAGTGCGCGCGTCTAGAATGGCTTCTTTCTCGGGCCCCTCCTCTGTTGGAAATATGCCCTAGAGGCAATAATAAAAGCATTATTATTATATTTCTTTATTCATGATAATTGTCTTTATTCATGCTATAATTGTGTTATCCGGAAATCGTAATACATGTGTGAATGATAGACGCCAACATGTCCCTAGTAAGCCTCTAGTTGACTAGCTCGTTGATCAACAGATAGTCATGGTTTCCTGACTATGGGCATTGGATGTCATTGATAACGAGATCACATCATTAGGAGAATGATGTGATGGACAAGATCCAATCCTAAACATAGCACAAGATCGTATAGTTCGTTTGCTAGAGTTTTTCCAATGTCAAGTATCTTTTCCTTAGACCATGAGATCGTGTAACTCCTAGATACCGTAGGAGTGCTTTGGGTATACCAAACGTCACAACATAACTGGGTGACTATAAAGGTAGACTACGGGTATCTCCGAAAGTGTCTGTTGGATTGACATGGATCAAGACTGGGATTTGTCACTCCGTATGACGGAGAGGTATCACTGGGCCCACTCGGTAATGCATCATCATAATGAGCTCAAAGTGACCAAGTGTCTGGTCACGGGATCATGCATTACGGTACGAGTAAAGTGACTTGCCGGTAACGAGATTGAACGAGGTATTGGGATACCGACAATCGAATCTCGGGCAAGTAACATATCGATTGACAAAGGGAATTGCATACGGGGTTGATTGAATCCTCGACATCGTGGTTCATCCGATGAGATCATCGTGGAGCATGTGGGAGCCAACATGGGTATCCAGATCCCGCTGTTGGTTATTGACCGGAGAGTAGTCTCGGTCATGTCTGCTTGTCTCCCGAACCCGTAGGGTCTACACACTTAAGGTTCGGTGACGCTAGGGTTGTGAAGATATGTATATGCAGTAACCCGAATGTTGTTCGGAGTCCCAGATAAGATCCCGGACGTCACGAGGAGTTCCGGAATGGTCCGGAGGTAAAGAATTATATATAGGAAGTGCTATTTCGGCCATCGGGACAAGTTTCGGGGTCACCGGTATTGTACCGGGACCACCGGAAGGGTCCCGGGGGTCCACCGGGTGGGGCCACCTATCCCGGGGGGCCCCATGGGCTGACATGGGAGGGAACCCAGCCCAAAGTGGGCTGGGGCGCCACTCCCCTAGGGCCCATGCGGCTAGGGTTGAGGGGAAACCCTAGGCCGCCGCCCCCCTAGTAGATTCCATCTACTAGGGCCGGCGCCCCCCTTAGCACCCCTATATATAGTGGGGGAGAGGAGGGACTTCAGACCCAGCCCCTGGCGCCTCCCTCTCTCCCCGTTACGTCTCTCTCTCGTAGTATAGGCGAAGCCCTGCTACTGTGACGCCCTGCATCCACCACCACGCCGTCGTGCTGCTGGATCTTCATCAACCTCTCCTTCCCCTTGCTGGATCAAGAAGGAGGAGACGTCTCCCGTCCCGTACGTGTGTTGAACGCGGAGGTGCCGTCCGTTCGGCGCTTGGTCATCGGTGATTTGGATCACGTCGTGTTCGACTACATCATCACCGTTCTTTGAACGCTTCCGCACGCGATCTACAAACGTATGTAGATGCATCCGATGACTCGTTGCTACATGAACTCCTAGATGGATCTTGGTGAAACGAGTAGGAAAATTTTTGTTTTCTGCAACGTTCCCCAACAGTGGCATCATGAGCTAGGTCTATGCATAGTTCTTCTTGTGCGAGTAGAACACAATTTGTTGTGGGCGTAGATTTGTCAACTTTCTTGCCGCTACTAGTCTTTTCTTGCTTCAGCGGCATTGTGGGATGAAGCGGCCCGGACCAACCTTACACGTACGCTTACGTGAGACCGGTTCCACCGACTAACATGCACTAGTTGCATAAGGTGGCTGGCGGGTGACTGTCTCTCCCACTTTAGTTGGAGCGGATTCGATGAACAGGGTCCTTATGAAGGGTAAATAGAAGTTGACAAATCACGTTGTGGCTTTAACGTAGGTAAGAAGACGTTCTTGCTAGAACCCTAATTCAGCCACGTAAAACTTGCAACAACAATTAGAGGACGTCTAACTTGTTTTTGCAGCAAGTGGTTTGTGATATGATATGGCCAAAAGTTGTGATGAATGATGAATGATCTATATGTGATGTATGAGATGTTCATGCTATTGTAATAGGAATCACGACTTGCATGTCGATGAGTATGACAACCGGCAGGAGCCATAGGAGTTGTCTTTATTCTTTTATATGACCTGCGTGTCATTGAGAAACGCCATGTAAATTACTTTACTTTATTGCTAAACGCGTTAGCCATAGTAGTAGAAGTAATAGTTGGCGAGCAACTTCATGGAGACACGATGATGGAGATCATGGTGTCAAGCCGGTGACAAGATGGAGATCAAAGGAGCTATGTGATATTGGCCATATCATGTCACGTTTATTATTTGATTGCATGTGATGTTTATCATGTTTTGCATCTTGTTTACTTAGAACGACGGTAGTAAAATAAGATGATCCCTCATAATAATTTCAAGAAGTGTTCCCCCTAACTATGCACTGTTGCGACAGTTCGCTGTTTCAAAACATCACGTGATGATCGGGTGTTTTATTCAGACGTTCACATACAACGGGTGTAAGACAGATCTACACATGCAAACACTTAGGTTGACTTGACGAGCCTAGCATGTACAGACATGGCCTCGTGAAAGTGCGTTATATCGACTAGAGGGGGGGTGAATAGGCGATTTTTATGAAAGTCTTCAAAACGTGAGAGTTGTGAAGACAAACAGTGAAGATCATGCCTATTACTATGCAGCGGAAGTTAGATTACACTAGGCCAGCCATGGTCATGTATTCAATAGAGTGAAAGCGCAATGACAAACAGCTTCAGTGTAATAAGGATCAGGTAGGAAGAAGTTATGAAGCCGAACAGATCATACATTCATGTTGTGAAGACAAAAGATAAAGCAAGCATGCAATGGCTTCACAATGAATAACTGTAAGTGAAAGGAAGTGAAGATGAAACCAGTGACACGTTGAAGACAATGATTTGTTGGACCAGTTCCAGTTGCTGTGACAACTGTACGTCTGGTTGGAGCGGCTAGGTATTTAAACCAAAGGACACACAGTCCCGGACACGCAGTCAAGGACACTTAGTCCAAGACACCCAGTCCTCACCGTTTTCTCCTTGAGCTAAGGTCACACAGACCTCGCCCAATCACTCAGGTAAGTCTTCAAGGTAGACTCCCAAACCTTCACAGACTTCGTTCACTGGCAATCCACAATTTCTCTTGGATGCTCAGAACGCGACGCCTAACTGTCTGGAGGATGCACAGTCCTCAAGTGTAATAAGTCTTCAAATCACACATACACGAAGACCTAAGTGATGCCCAATTTACTCTGGCTCTGGGTGGTTAGGGCTTTTCTCCTCACTGGGAATTTTTCTTTCAAAGGCTTCGAGGTGGGTTGCTCTCAAACGACAAAAGCCGTGCACTGAAATCTGAGCACCCAACCGTTTATGGTTGTGGGGGTGGACTATTTATAGCCACTTGGCAACCCGACCTGATCTGTCCAAAATGACCCTGGGTCACTAAGGAACTGACACGTGTACCAATGGTTGAATTTTGAACTCACACGGCAACTTTACTTGGGCTACAAGTAAAGCTGACTTGTCTGGCTCTGGACAAGATTTTCTCTCAAAGTCTTCGCTCGAAGACATAGGATTTGAATTAGGCATCACTACAGTCATTCTGACTGGTTCTTTTGGACCCCACTTAACAGTACGGTGATTCCTATGACACTACATAAATGAAATAAGACTACGAAGGATCTAAGTCTTCGAGTTCCATAAGCTTCATAGGGAGTCTTCTCATGTCATTGTCTTCAATATGAATATCTTCATAAACCACCATTGTCTTCAATGTCTTCGTACATTTTTAGGGGTCATCTCTGGTAATAAAACCGAATCAATGAGGGACTTCTACCTGTGTTTTCCTGCAATTCTCACAAACACGTTAGTCCCTCAACTAGGTTTGTCGTCAATACTCCAAAACCAACTAGGGGTGGCACTAGATGCACTTACAATCTCCCCCTTTTTGGTGATTGATGACAAACTAGTTGAAGTTTTCAACGGGGAACATAATTTGTGAAATAGTAAAGGAATTTGTCTTCATAAGTTGCAAGGGCTCCCCCTGAAGATGTGCATATAAGTAATTTGCCTTTTGAATGCAAATGCACATGGCAGGTTGTACTTGTGGAGATCCACTTCAACTCATGATGACAATCCACTATGCATGTGAAAGTATATGAAGATAATGACATGCATAATGGAAAATGGACGCCTGCAGTAAGAGATGAGTGCGGAATTTATCGTCGCACATGCGGAATTTATCTTCGCATAACGGAGTGACAAGCAGGTAGCAGACGGCCATCAAGGCTAAGTGTTACAACTCAAAGAAGCAAATGTAGCAAAAACGGGAGTTGTAAGCACGAAGCAAAATGTAGCAAAATATAGTGGCCCGCTTGAAGACTATAAACATCATGTTTCTCCCCCTTTTGTCAGCGATGACCAAAAAGGTTTGAATACATAGAGTTTCCTACGCGTTCCCAGGCGCAGCAGGGTCGGTGGAGTTGTTTGGTGGTGGTGCAGATGAGCTTGGTGCAGATTCGACGTGTGTTGAAGCAGGTGGAGATGATGTCGCGTCGTCGTCTTCTTCAATAATCCGGGCAGACACGGTGGCAGCAGAAGAAGAGAATTCTGACTCTTCAAGTGATGGTGTGCTTCGCATCACAGCTCTTCTTGGAGGCGTGGAGTCAAATTGGAATCTCTCTCTGAAGCCATCCTCTTGCAGTTCAGCTTCATTGCTCATCATGGTGAGGCCTTTCCAGGTGCGGCGACAGGTCTCGTGTGTGACAAACGCATTCTTGGTTGCCAGATTTCTGATGCGATTGACGTCTTGCATGATGCTTCTCATCTGCCGTTTGAGCCAGTCGTGATGCCTATCTTGCTTTTGGTGAAGAGCCACAAGAAGCTCTCAGTCATTAAGTGTTCGAACGCGCTTCTTGGGTCTCTTGGCAGCTGTGCTGTCAGTGGCTTCAGTTGATGCAGGGGCACGTGTGGTGCCAGCCATTGGATACACTCGGGAGAGAGCTTCAACACCTTCAATATTTTGAGTGAAGCTCTGGTGTTCTGCATTTTGAAGACTTAATGGTTGCTTGCCAGGCTCTGGATATATTGCTTCAGCAGATGTGTCCACATCTGGCAAGAATATCCTATGGTTGCGGGCTAAGGGTTGATAGGAGATTGCAGAGTGAAGCTTGATTAGCCTCATAACCCAAGGAGCATAGAACTTTAATCCAAACAGTTCTGAGGCAGACGCTGCAAAGTGACGGATGAAGAGATCCTGTGCATTGAAGCATTTGCCATGTAGAATGCAGAAGATGAGAGTCTTCATTGCACCATCAATTGTAGCATATCGAGAGTGTCCCTTTACAGGCCATAGAGTCCGCCTTATGATATGATATATTGTTCTGGGCAGGTACTCTAAGTCTTCAACGAAGAATCTAGTTGGATAGGGTGCATTCGGAGGCAGTGGCTTCATCATTGAGAGCATCTGACTCATATCTGGCTCAGGACGCTGAAATATGCTCTCAATTGCTTCAGCATGGAGTTGGCACCCTTCTTCAAAGAATTCGCCAGGAGTGGGAAGGCCGGTAAGCTCAATTAGGTCGAAAGCATTGGCTTCATGATGGATATTGCCTGTCATCCACTCCAGAATCCATGTCTTCGGATCTCTATTATAGCCTTTGATATGCACAGTGGCATAGAACTGGAGCAGAAGCTCTTCGTTCCAGTGCTCTTCATCAGTGATAAATGGCAGCAAACCCACTTGCTTGAAGCAATCCAGTGCTTCTTCCAGACCAGGCAGACCAGCAACAGCTTCAACCTCAAGGCGCTTGTGAGGAAAGATGCGGCCTTGGTTGTAAAGGATGCATGAATAATAGCTGCGCTGCTGATGGCTCCAGAACCTATCTGATACAATCCGTTCCCTTGAATAAGGGTTCTTGGAGCGGTCAAAAAACGTGTTATCTGCCCTGAAGCCGTTGATGTTGAAGGAACCAGGAGCTGATGCAGGACCTGGGAACCTTGGCAGTCGTGGGATCGGCTTCTGGACCTGGGGTCTGTATGCAATATGATAGTTGAATTGTGGTCCTGCAGCAGACTCAGGCACAGAATGTTCAGGAGCAATAGCTTCATTGTCTTCTGAAGCTATTGTTGGGTTGGGCTCCACATTTGCTTCGGCGTTGTTTGTGGCAGCCTCAACATTTGCAGACTCAGGCACGTTCTCCTGGAGAACTACTTCTTGTTGGTGTGGGGAAGTTGGAGCTTGTGGTATCTCTGCATGCTCTTTGGCTGATGTAGCTGGAATGTCGTCAGCAGCCTGAGCCCTTGGCCCTTTGCGAAGCCTACGGAATTTGGGTGACGCTTGTGGAGTTGCAGTGGGCTGTGGCTCATCTTCCTGTGGGCGATCTGCCCATGATGCTGCTTGTGTGATTGGCGTCAAGGGACGACCAATACTGATCAGTTCGCTTGTCTCAAGCTGAGGAAGGGCTGCATCACCTTGCACATTGTCTTGGAGACCAAGGTCTTCAGCAGCGTAGGGTTTGTCTGCTGGAATGTCTTCAGTGTTGGGTTCATGCACAGTCAACTGACGATCTGTGTCAGGATAGCGGACGCAGAGGGGTTCAACTATCAGGGGCTCTGTGGGAGCAGCCCGGGATTTCTTGGTCTTGCGCTTCTTGATGATGGGTTCAGAAGGAGAGGCTTCAGAATGTTTTCTCTTCTTAGCTTCAGCCTCTGCAGTCCGTGTCTTCTTGTGCTGTGAGGCGGTTGATCGACTCTTTGGCTTCGAGCCAGTCGTTGCAGCGGGGAAGAGAATCAGAGCAGTTTCTGACCTTGGCGCTTCAGGTTCGGGCACAGCCGCCTTCTTTTTCTTCTTCGCGGCCATCCTGGGGTCAATGCCGGGACGCCCAAGTGCCTTGCGCTTTTCTGCCTCATTGTAGGCTTGCACACAGCGATCAGCCAAAGTCTTCATGCGTTCTCGCGAGCCTTGAGCTTCGGCACGCGTCTTCAGGAAGTTCTCTTTCAGCTCGTGCAACATGATCTTGAAGTTTTTCACTTCTTGCACACTGAGCTTGGCCACGTGCTTCTTGAACTGAGCCTTTTCATGATCAATTTTCTGCTTCAGTTCTACAATTCGCTGGGCTATTGCAAGTTCTGAAGGAATTGCACCTTGAAAGGCAACACTGAGGCCTATGGCTAGCTGCAGATCATTGAAGCTTATGTCTGGTGTGTCAAACCATTCATCGATGAAGTTGTGGATGATGGCGACATCAAACAGAGGCAGATTGTTGAAGATTTCAGCCTCCTCCTTGCTCTTGATGAGCTGCTCAAGAGCATCATCTCCAAGATCTTCATCGCTTGAGAGATCAATGGCTTCGCAGCGCAAAATGTCAGCAGCTGTGAGCTCTTTGCCTGTGTGTGGCTGAGGCTTCTTGGCTTCTTGGGGCTTGGACACTCGTGATAAGCCTTCTGACTGCACACTGGCTTCAGGAGGTGCAGTTGCTAAAGGCTTCACTCTTGCGATCTTGGGAGAAGCGGCTGGCTTTGAAGCTTTTGGCTTCTTCTGCTTCGGCTTCGGCGCAGCAGGGGCGTCATCTGACTCAGTATCTGCTGGAGGGTCATTCACAGCAGTCCCTTGGACTAGGATGCGAGTGATGAGGCCTGCAAGATTGGCATACGGCCCGATGATATTGGGATCGGCGTTGTGTGTGCCATCTGCCCTTGGTGAGGAGGGACCAGGGTTGAAGTCAAGCCCAAATTTCTTCTTGTTTATCTTCGCTGATTGTTGTGCAAACTGAAAGTTGCGCTTGAAGAGATTATCATCGCGGCACCAGAGAAGTGATGACGGATGTGCTTCAGCTGGCTGTGGTCCTCTCACCATGCATGGATAGAAGCCTTGAGCAATGGCTTCGACTCTGGACCTGGGTACGAGATTTTTGTATAGTACGTCTCCCCACGGTCTCTTGATGGCGCACTTCTCCGCATATTCCTGAGTGACGAAGCGGTAGTGGAACCATTGCTCTGCCCAATATCTTCGAATCCATTGGATTCGTGTCTTGCGCTGACCATAGCTTTCTTCAGGATCAGTTTTGTACATCTCTGCCAATTCATCAGGCAGATCTTTGGACGTTTCACCACGTCGCTGTCTGCCTCCCTTCCTTGCTGCTGTTTCTGAAGCCATGAATAACTTGGAAGGCTTCAAGATGTTCAAAGGCTTCAAAGGCTTCCTTTTGCAAGAACTGGCTTCAGGAGAGTTGATGTGATGCTGCAAGTACTCTGCAAATGAATGCAGACTATGAGAACCAAAGGATTCTCCCACAGACATGTCCCTGTGACAGCATTAAGGTGCGAGGGAAGGGGAAGAGGTCATATGCATTCTCAGAAGATTTTGAAGATAAATCGGTTTAGAAGACATAGACCTCATTGTGCGAAGACATTCACTCACAGATAAGAAGTTGGTTCCAGATTTGTACGAACCCACAGATCAGTACAAGTGAGGAATCTAACTACCTTATGAAGCACAAGTGAATATACTAGGCATGTCATGAGATGTAGCGAGATAACTAACTGATGTGAAGAGAAACTCCTTATGGCAGAAAGTGACTGAACTATGGGATCAAAAGAGGCTGTAAAAAGAGATTTTATTTACCACACTTGGAACTGCTAGACAAGGTGAGAGTTGAGGCCGAGCAGTTCGATCCTCCGTGCCCTAACTTGGCGACGAAAGACACCTACGGCGACGGCGGAGAGAGTGATGTCCGCTGTCGGCGTGAAAACGGCGTCGGAGAGGTTGCGGCAGTGAAGCGCTTCATCGCCGGCATCGTCGAGTGCTAGCGGTGGCGCTAGGGTTCGTGCGAGGGTGGAAGAAGGAGATAATGACCGCTGTGAATCGTATATTTATAGGGATAGAGGCGGCACTGCGCTATTACGCAGGTACCCCTGGCAGTTCGCAT